>NC_136496.1:8605228-8625228 GCF_053919585.1 Euprymna scolopes | reverse complement strand
TCAGGTCATGAATGCATAAATTCAGTCATCATAACAATAACATTTGTCATCTCATCCGATCCATACAGACAGAACAAAAAAAAATAGAAGTCAGTATTTTTGGAACATATATATATATATATATATATATATATATATATATATATATATATATATATATATATATATATATATATATACTAGCAAAAGTACCCGTCGTAGACTGGGTTCAGAAACAGCCTACACAAAATGGACTCTGATTTATGAAAGCATGATAGGTTATGAAAAGGAAGGGTTGTAAATTTCGGTATAATTCGGGGGTATCAAAACCAAAGCAAAATATGATGAAAGTAAAAATAGATAAACCCCATAATTTATTATACCATACCTGTTCACACTGAAACACTTATCACAATATTCTGCGAATCTATATTAAAACACCTTGTTAAACTTTGTGACATATTTCCATTCTATGGAGGTCAGGTGCGAACGAACACCCCATAATTTTATTATACCATATTTCTTCAGACTGAAACATAATTATCAAAGTATACTTACCCAGATTGATATGAAAAGTCTTTATTAAAGTGTGTGTCTATTTCCATTCTATAGAGACCAAGCGCGAACGCACACCCCACAATTTTATTATATCATCCCTATTTAAGTTAAAACATACTTATCAAAGTATTCTTATGTACATCTAAATCAAAAACACTTGCAAACGGTTTTTGTTTTTAAATTTTTATATTTTTTATTTCCATACGTTGTGGACCAGGCGCGAACGCAGACCCCACAATTTTAATGAACCACCGTTCTGACAGATCAAGCATACCCATTCCTGTGTCTCGATACATCTTCTATCATTATATGTAATCAGTTTTTTAAAGTAGTCAACCATATAGGAACCTATTCGTGACCAGACACACACACATACACACACAGACATTAAGCTTTATATTATATATATATATATATATATAGTGTTATAATGGAATAATTCCAGGAGGAAATCCAGGTATGAGAGCTCAATGTGGTAAACAGAGCAATAACATAAAAATATAACACGGAAATTACATAATTGTCGATGCAATAATTTATTTCAACCTTATGGTATTTTCAAGCATCTAAACTATACAATTACAATACAGTATCAAAAACGTAATTGTCTAGTTTAGATGCTTGAAAATGCCATAAGGTTGAAATAAATTATTGCATCGACAATTATGTAATTTCCGTGTTATATATATATATATATATATATATATATATATATATATATATATATATATATATATATATATATATATATATAGGATTGATATGTAGTTTGCCTGAAGCATTGTGTGGGATAGGTGTGTAAAAGAGATTTAGAAGGCTGTCACAATGCGAGGAATGAATTATAGTCGCTGTTGGTAAGAGGAGACGAGAACAAGTGGCGATTTACAAATCAATAAGCACATATATATATATATATATATATATTTTATATATATATATTTATTCAGTTGTATAGTAAAATGTCTTACTTGTAAGCCTATACGACGTATTTTATTATTAATTTCGGAAAAATTTTCCCTTTTCAAATGGTGTGCGTAACAGGTCGATTCAAAGCATTCATAAGCGATCAAATACTCGTCCCATTTGTTTGGATTTTGAACTGACGGTACCGATATATTTCTGATCTTCTGTAGTATATATATAAAAAAAAAATGATAAATAAAATAAAAGAAATATGCGAGTATGAAAAGTAATATGGTTAATCCTTAACAAGTAAAAGTAAAGGACTAATTGTTAAAACTGGAATAGAAAAGGACGAGCCATTTTAGTAAACAATAAATTAAATTCATAACTTAAAATATTGAATCATGAAGAACTGATTATATAATTACAACAATTCATTACTTTTCCATGTTAAGCTTTACCATATTACTTTGCGCGCTCGGATTTTTCTATTGTAATCCATGATTTTTTCAGGCTTCTAATAAATTCACTTGTTATTTTTTTAATTTCAGTCTTATTTTTTTGCGCCCATAAACACATATGTAATAACAATGTACGGCACTCGTTTGCTTTCAATACCCCCTATTATCTCCCTTTTTATGCTTTCATTCTTTCTGTTTCACTTGTTACTGCTGTTTTCGAATAGTTAGCAACAGTAGTCGCTGAAGCGAGGTGGTGACTATGGAAACCAGTCATAAAAGCGTCGCTCATCTCCTTACATATTATTACGATTTTGAACACCAGAAAATTCATCAAAACTTTTGTTTTACTGAACAAAAATTGAAAAAGTATTTTTCACAATATAGCTGAGAAGATTATCTATAAACTGTAATAATTGTTTAAAATTTAGTCGGAAAATGCGTGAGCGGTGAAGCTTTAAAGCAGTTATAAATGACTAAAACAGCCACTCAACCATATATTAAAACATGGTAGTGTTTAAATGACACACACACACACACACACACACACATATATATATATATATTATAAATATTAAAGAGTTAATATTTATAATTAAAGTAAACTTACCTGTTGGATTGGAAGTTTTTAATTCGACCGTGTTTGGATTTTACCATTCTTGGATTTTTTACCCTTCACCGGACTATCCATTCATGTGAAATCTTTTTATCATTTTTTCTTTTACCTCCTATTCCCCTTACCTCACCTGTTTTTTAACCAAGTAAGATCTGTGACTTACTTGTGGTTTCATTAAATACTTTTACATGCAAAATCCGATCTCGCATTTTGCTAATTCCTGCCCTCTGATGAGAATGAGTGTATTTCTTCGAAACTCCGCGGATTAAGGATTATCCACTTATCTTGTGCTTCCTTTTTAAAATGAAATATGTCTTTAACTCTTTTTCAAGATGTTTTTAACATGTTTTATTAATCATTTGTTCACACACATATATATATATATATATATATATATATATATATATATATAAAGAACATGAAGATACAAAACTATATATATGCATATATTTATACATGTATACATATATATATACATATATATATATAGAGATAGATAGATAGATAGTTGATAGATAGATAGATAGATAGATAGATAGATAGATGTTCATTTATTCAATAAGGGTGCACATCAATTGGTGTGTAGAGTAAAGGAACTCGTAATACCATGGTGTTTCGAAACTAATGCTTCTTATAAGAAGAGAAGAGAAGATGCTAATTAACATAATAGGGATGCGACGTCTAGCTATAGTTAGATAAGGAGCAACATAAAATATTGAGGCTGTTTTGGGGAACTAAATTGACTTTCATGATATATATATATATATATATATGCATATATATATATTTATAATACATATATATTATATATATGTGTGTATGTGTGTGTGTGTGTGTGTGTGTGTGTGTTAACTCTAAATGGCTTGCTATGATGTCTTTGTTTTCGTTTTTCTGTTTTTAATATTTAAGGATGTTTTCTTTTCCTATTGGATGTTTCTACTTAAAATGTTGCTACGTTCGGAATGTTTTTTTTTTATAGTTTATGTTTGCTCCATCTTGGCTGTCGTTGTTTACACAATATTATTGTTACAGAGTTCTCCGGCCTTCTCCGGTTAAGATTTGTTGAAGTCAAATTGCAAACTTGATGCTTTATTAAAGACGGTACTTATTACACATTTTATGTCGTTTAGATATCCGTATCTCAGTTCTTTATTAAATTCTTTTTAACTTCTTCCATCTGAGATGTAACTCACAATCTGGAGATAGCATTAACTCAACAATGGTTTCAATTTCCCTACCATTGTAGAAAATTACTCACCCCAGGGAGTATTCTGTATTTTTACAAAGGCACAATTTGCCCATACATGGAGTATGATTGCCATATTTGAGCTTGTACATTTGCCATAAGTCTATCCATCTTAAACAAGGTTTAAAAAAATGAGTAAAACGTTTAATGGTCTCACACCGTAGGCAAATGACAAACCTCTGTCCCATCGCCGCAATGCTGGATCCTTGTGCCAGTTTTACACGTACATTAATGGAATGTGCTCTAAATAACTGATAGTCAATTGTGCCCTCCACAACTTACATACTCTCTATTAACCTGACATGCAGCAAACACCAACCTCTTCACTCCTGATGTTGTTAGATTCTGGAAAGCGTTTACTCTGATAGTTTCTTCCTCTCAAACTGTCACACTTTGGGATTCCATCCATATTTCCTGTCTCCCTGCAAAAGATCCAATCTAATGTGGGCAGATACCTCTCACCTAAATAAATAGTAACGAAGGGGCCTACGGGTATTCCTACGCATGAGTGTCCCAGACGATTGGCAAATACATCAGCTTAATTCTTGCGGGAAATAGGAGGCAATGCCTGGGAGATTACATCCCTACAACTTATCCAGGCCATAGTCATCACTTTGTTGGTTCAAGACATAGCCTATGTTTCCAGAATGAGGCCAATGCAAACTTGGAGTGGTCGGTTTACTTATTTCTCAACAAGAAATATACGATAGGAAGGAGAAAAGTAGGGAAATAAATACTTTTATTATGTACAGAATAAACGAGCCATCGACATTTGTTTTTAAGTAGGGCCACCTCAGACGGCTGACTGTTAGACACTACCACCGCTCTAAGCAAAATGGTACCGTATTTGAGTATCCTCTCCTAGAACCAATCTGGACCGTACCTTAACTCTCCTCACCAAAGTCAACCGAGTACAGGGCATTATTAAGATGGCTTGTCAATTTTGATTAATATATATTTCTTAAATTGTCCGCTTCTATAAGCTCAATAATTCAACTGCGTTCTCGCCGTGAGAAGGCGTAAGTTTCTTGCTGATAACCAGGGCTATGACAAGAGCATATTCTTTTCATTGTTTTGACACTCGAGTATAAATCCGACACAGTTAGACACAGTTAATCAACCGAGAAACACATCCCTCTATATAAAAGCATATATCAAACAATGAAAAGAATATGCTGTTGTCCTACCACTACTAATAACCTTCCGATGAGTGCCGACGCGCTTGCTCAGGCATTATTTTTGTCAAACAAGAGTGCTCTTCTTCTAAGGCTCTCGCTTTTCAAAGTGCACTTTCCGATCCTTGTGTCACATCAGTCCGCCGTGGGAGGGAGATAAATAATTCATTGATTGCCGAGGAAAACTTTGGATAGCTTTACACTCGCTCAGAAAAGCAACGTCCATGTGCACCTTGTGATCGGACTATGAGGTAATCAACTGTCAATTATGACAAAACGTATTTGAAAAAGGTTGATGACTATACCGACAGTGTTGTGAAAATGTCAAATGTCAGCAATCGAAAAGAGGAAAGCAGTTTAAAATACATACATACATATATATATATATATATGCATATATATATATATATATATATATATATATATATATATATATATAATATGAACTATATCTATTCGTAAAGTTGTCTTAACTATTATTACAGCTATTTCAGGATTTTTTTTAAAATTTAATTGTTAGAATTTGGGTAGCAGTAAGCCTCCCTAAGGTCCCAGTCCTTTCCAGCGGAGGTCTTGCTAGTGCTTTCTCTTCTCAATTTTTCCATACTCTTCGACCCTTTTCAACTTTTTGGTATGGTGCCGGTTGATATCCCCTTTTTGGTGTAGGTGGGTGTGTGGTGTTTCTTTGTGTTTTATATCCGTAAAAGTTTATATGCCCGGATTGCACCTGTGGATCATGTGTATTAGTCTTTGCATTCAATGGTTTTCCATAATATTACAGGCGTTTTCATTATAGATATCCGTTGTATTTTTTCAGCCATCCTTCTTTCAATCTCTTTCATCCTTTTTCGAAGTTTGTTTAGTATGGTTCCTCGTGATCCTTCTATTATTGGTGTTATCTTTACTGTCTTCATCATTCGTATACCATTCAGTTCTTTGTCCAGCTCCGTGCATTTGCTTCTCTGTCTCCTTGATCTTCACTCTATGGTCTGCTGTAACGCCAAAATCTACCATCTGATAGGCTTATTCTTTCTTGTTAATTATTATGACAAGCGTTTTTTTTTGTTTTTTTTTGTGGCATGGATTTATCAGTTTGTATATCCATGTCTCATAGGATTTTGTAACTCTCATTTTCCAAGTACTGGCTTGTGCCTGTACCATTTGTTTTGATGCTCAAAATTCAGTCGTCTGTATGATTGCCAATGTACTGCATTCCTTACTTGATCGTGTCTTTTTTTATATTCGTTCTTGGCTAGGTTCGCTTATTATGTCGGTTATTGTTTCGTCTTTTTGTCCACAAAGTGTGCATTTAGTTTTGTTCGGTGTCTTGTTGATCCTTGGTTTGATGTGGTTGGTTTGGATCGCGTTATCTTGTGCGGCTGTTATTAGAGATTCAGTTTCTCTGTTTAGGATTCCTTTTTGAAGCCATGGCCAAGTGTTTTCGTTAATTTTATCTTTTGTCACTCTTTTGAATCGTCCGTGTAACTGTTTTACTTCTCAGTTTTCTTTTCTTGTCTCATATTTTCCTTTTTTTTTCAAAATCTCTCTTGTTGTAATAATAATAATCATTCTTTCTGGTGTTTGGACTAATTTTCCAAGTCTTTTTTTGTTTAATCTGTACAGTCTTCCATACAAAAAGACCCCCTTTTCACACGAGTATAATGAATGATCGGCCACTAAAAATAGCCGGTGCTGTTAACTGTAATAAGTTTACCAAGATTCCACTTAATTTTTATATCTTTGTATACCATCATTTAGAAAGTTTTTTTTTGCGTTATCGCAACAACCGCTTTACAATGATTTCTCGCTGGCAACTACCATTGTTCTTTGTGATTTGATTGACTATAATCTCCCCAACATCCCACTACTTTCCGAGCACATACAATGGTAATCTTGTTATTGCTCCCTCTACTCGATTTTCCCGTCCTATCTGGCACTTCATGGCTACGTCATATGAGTCGAAATTTGTGTCATACGTTTTTCTTTGAATTAAAACATCATTATTGTGGTGGTGGGGTAAGATATTTTTCATTTTCGCTTCGCATTTGAAAGACCCATTTATCTTTCTATGTGTTTATTTTATTTCTGTTGGAATTTTCAAGTGAATGGTTAGTGTAGGAGTGTATATATGTTAGTTTCCGTATTTAAGGATTTTCTTAAAATTGCAGCAGTTTACACTATTGCATCCTGTTATATAATCACGTGTTTGCTTTTATTCTAACTACTCTCGGTCTCTTTCCAGTGTTTTTTATTTAATTATTTTTTTAATTTTTTTATTAAATCTGGACTCTTCCTACTTTCTCTATAATTATTCGTGCTACATTGACTTTCTTTTGCCCCATATCCATTTCAGCTTTCTGGTAAGTATCGTGTAGCCATTATCTTAATTTGGTCGTCTTCGGGGCATCTGCCCTTCTTGCTTGAATTAGTTTCTTTTTGGTTTTCTTTTTTTTTTGTCCGCACACGCCGATCTTATATCGAGTTTTATAAGAAATAATTAAAGCAATTATTTCCAATGTAACTGTGGGTCGGCTAGTTTCAATGCTTTTTTCTATTTCAAGCATAAAACTAAATTGGTGTAATCGCTAATACGTTCGGCATGTCATAATCGATAAGATTACATGGTTCGTGAAAAAAAGCGACTTCCACGTATGCACTAATAGAGAAATATTACTTAATTAACATTCTTCCATGAAAATAAAGATATCTTTAGAATGTAAATTGTTTCTGTATCATTTATCACCTAAAAATAAATTTTCATTCAGTGAATGCTAGACATTTTAAACTGGTTTAATTAATGTGTTAGCTTAATCTTTCGTTTAAATAATGTTTTACTTTTAGCGTATATTATAAAAGTGGTAGTCACCTAGTTTCACGGTCCTGGATATGATCTTAAACTATATCCGATAGTGAGGCTCCAGCTGCGGGATTTGGGGAGTGTGGAGTCACTCTTTAATTGCAATTGCATCCAGATCCAATCTGACCCGGAGTAGTAGTACCTGTTAGGGTCCCAACTATGGATTAAATAGAAACCGACTTGAAAACAGCAAATATATTATATTATTTTTTTTCTCTAAAAATAACTGGAAAGGGTTTGATATACCGTAAAACAAAAGAAAAACAACCAAAATAGCTTCACGAACCATGCCATTTTTCGATCACATAATACCAAGCGTATTGACGTGAGAATGAATTTTGTGTTACGCATGAAATAGGAAAAACAAGAAATGGCAATAATGGAAGTAAGAATAAATGAAAATATTGATTTCAATAATTTTAGATTATTAATTTATTAGTTTACCAATATGAGTCATTGAACGAGTGTTAGATAATAACATTGTTAAAAGTTTAATTAATTATTATCGATCTATCTGTCTATCTATCTATTTATCTATGTATTCAGTGATATTGTTAAAATAGCTTATATTGGGAGTTATCTATTGTTTATAGAATAAAGTGTGGCAATGGATTTTTTGCTGAGGATGTTTACATAAATTAGCTAGTTTAAATAAACAAAAGGACCTTGGCCACGCATATGTTGAAAGGTCGCACGTTCAGATGCGTGTGCTTTTTCAATGATGACGTAAGGGAACTGAAGTCAAGAGGTCGGGAAGTTTAGTCAAACGAAGAGTTGGAGTTTGGTCACGGAAGTTAACAGGCGTGCTTCAAGCTAGGAAGCGAGGCTGTGAAGAACAAACATGTAGGCACAAAATGCCAACTCCATATTAAGACCATTTGAGACAGATAACATACATTTATATTTTTAAAATATAAATTGTTGTTCTGTGGCTTCAAAAAAGAATGAAGAACAGAGGTCGCAATCGGTTATGGTGTTGGACATTTCATAAATAGATAGATAGGTAGATAGATAGATTTGTAGGTAGGTAGGTAGATTGATAGGTAGGTAGATATATAGGTAGGTAGGTAGATAGATAGGTAGGTAGATATATAGGTAGGTAGATAGATAGATAGGTAGGTAGATAGATAGATAGATAGGTAGATAGATAGATAGGTAGATAGATAAGGAGGTAGATAGATAGATAGGTAGGTAGGTAGATAGATAGATAGATAGATAAGGAGGTAGATAGCTAGATAGATAGATAGATAGATAGATAGATAGAATAACTCTTGGAGAAAGAAAACCTGTGAAGCATATATTATTCTTCTTTTAAAAAAAAGGTACCTTTACGTCAATAAGTATTGTAAAATATACCCGTGTGATAATTTCTGATACATCCTGACTCACATGGCTAATGACAATGCATACAATTTATACGTTTATATCTGGTGCCGTTATCAGAACAATATCTCTCACCCACTATACAACACAATGATGGTATCGGTGGTGCTATGTTCTTTGGATTTTCGAGGTAACAAATTTTTTATAACCATTTAGTTGCTGTGGCTTAACTTCCAGATCCAGGCGAGAATCCAACCCAGCTTAGTGGCATAATCTTTACACACACGTCCTTACACACCACGGATAATGCTTCAATAAAACTACATCTTTTTCGGAGATAATACATGTATATAAAAATATAACATCCTTCAAA
Organism: Euprymna scolopes; assembly: GCF_053919585.1. Taxonomy (NCBI): domain Eukaryota; kingdom Metazoa; phylum Mollusca; class Cephalopoda; order Sepiida; family Sepiolidae; genus Euprymna; species Euprymna scolopes. The sequence goes on along the minus strand of NC_136496.1, from coordinate 8,615,740 downwards.
AAAAGAAACAAAATAATATTTATAGAACTGATTATTTTCAGATATATTTGGATGTCTATTTTGTTATATTTTGACCAGGGTAATTATATTTCTAAATTGATAGAGTAAACAAACAAAATAAATAAATTTATATTTCAGGGTTTTCAAAGTGAGGCTGAAATATCATTTAATTTGTAATGACAAAAAAAATACTCATCTATCTGAAACAACTATCAATAATTTTTCCCCACGTGAACAAATTCTTCATGAGCCATCCCCTTAAGTAATCCAATTCACCAAATTCTCACTACTAACAATTATTACGACATGTTCCCCTTGAACACTTAACACTCATTAACACGTATCCTCAAGTGGCCTCTGGCCTTGATAAGAGGCGACTCCTTTTATAAAAAAAATGAATAGAATCTTCTGCCCTTTTCTCTTTCCTAAAACCTCGTCTATACAGAAGAGATGCTGCTAGCCCTCCTCTGCTCTATCTTTTTTTTCATGACAAGTGCTCATCTGAGCTCTAGTCTATGGCCCCTCTTTGCCAAATTTTTAGAAAGAATACCCGTCTGTTTGCAACCACTATCCACAATTTTCTCACTCTCTATATGTGCCTAAACGAAAACATGGATTATCTGAGCAAAAATGCTTCCGTAAAAATGCCTGCCTATTGAACTCTATTCTATTAGTCTGCTTTCCAGTTAAAGTCCGATGTAAACAAGTTTATGCTAAGCTACCCCTTAAATAATCAAACTACATTAAATTTCCACTGCTAACGTTTACTACACTGTCGTCCCAATGACTGCCGTGTACTTATTAACCCTTATCCTTGAGTTGCTTCGATACTTGCTAAGTGTTGACTCGCTTGTAAAAAAGATACAGAAGAATTCGAAGATATTATTAACTCATTTATGCCTGCCATCTTTTGATGGAACTTACTTTGAAAATACCGAGGAAGATATATGTGATATACAATGTCTGGACTGTTATATTTTACTCTCCCTGCGTAAGATAAAAGTCCCATGAGTATCTTATGTTTACTATATCAGTTACAAGATCAGAAGGATTGGCATACAAATTGTTTCTGGTTGTCATAATATCGCATCTATTTCACTGCTCATCTGGAATCATTGTAATTGTCAAGAAATTACAGATGTTTTATTACGCCATCTAGATTTTGACCCTGTGTATATTTTGGTGATGTTGACTTGCTGATTTATTTGTCTGTGCAGAAAGTATATACACACTTGTGACTTGATATATTCCCTATTTATCTATATTACAACCATCTCTTAATGGTCTCCCTTTAATTATACTGATTAACAAAAGATAACAATTTTCTACATACATAAACTAAAGAAAAAATACGTAAATTACAATCACCTACAATCTTACAACTGAAGGTCATTTCCTTTTACTGGTTGGATTTTAAAATCGGTGGATGTGGCTAATCATGGTTTCAACAGTTTTTATTTTTACTTGCTGGCAGACATTTTTCAAGTTCATCATTTGTTAAACTCCCACTCATCAGTTCGCAGTCAGATAAACTATCAAGTAAAAATTTGTCATATTTTCATAACGTTTTTCTTATGGTAAAAAATAAGGTTCGCAGTATATAAGAAGGTTATGTTTTACTTGTAGTTTAATAATTACGTCTATTTCTCTATGTATTTACATTGAAGATAAATGTTATTTGTGTATTTTGCTAAGACAGCATAGCCGTTCTGTAAGTAATTAAGTCTCTGGCTCTTAACTGATTGAAGTATCATTTTCTGTAAAACATTCTTAACTTTTGTTTTGTTTTTAATTTTTTTTTTATATTTTTCTTCCGTGTGGTTTAAGCGATCAAGGGAGCTAACTCTTGATTCCATTATGATTTAAAATTTATATCCGAGGGCTCTTTTATGAATAAACGCTGTTTCCTTTATGCATGCTATTTGTATTTCGTTACAGCTTGGTGTTCCACGGATTGTTTCTAATTATTTCTGAAGATTCCTTTTTATTATACCAGTTGATCCTATCACAACCAGTATAATGTTTATTTCTTTCAGAAACAGTTGGTTTTAGATCATATATTTTGTTCTAATATTTTGCTATTATTTTTCGTTCAGCTCTATTAAGGACAAAGTCATTTGGATAATGAGCGAAGTTCTTCCATGGTGTTTCATATTTCAATGTCTGGCTTGAGGGCCTTGTCCTTTATTTGTGAGTGAGAATAATAGTGTCGATATAAGTGCGAGTTTCTTAATTATTACTGTATCGTGATTTTCTTTCCAACTACCGTATCATATCAATGATGATAAAATACAAGAATTGGCGCTAGCCTGCTCGAAAAAGATACAGACGTGGGCATCATAAAAATGTAGAAATAAAATGCGCAATATACTAATTGTTGACACCCACATACACATATATGTATGTATGTATGTATGTATGTATGTATCTATCTATCTATCTATCCATTACCTTCTTTCTCTCTTCATATATATATACATATATATATGTATATATATATATATGAAGAGAGAAAGAAGGTAATATATATATATATATATATATATATATATATATATATATATATATCTGGCAGTCTGTCAATTTCGACGATGACGCGGAGATCGGTTAGCGTCCGTGTCAAAGGTGCGATGTGAGTCCGATCGGAGCTCTGAAACCCCGGTCGCAGATGTGATACCTGATGGCAGGAAATCCGGGCAGTGGCGCCCGTAGTCGTGCTCTTTTTGCTCCCTCTCTCGGGTAGTCTGTCGATTTCGACGATGACGGCTTCAGCAAAAGCACGACCGTCATATTCCAATCGCCTGAGTACAGAGATCACGCTGCGGCTTCCAGTTTATCAAACCTGCCGGTACGCCCTTTCTCCCTCGCCACCAGACTTTCACCTCTCTCCCAGCCTAGGCAAAGTAGGAATAAGCAGTGTACCTAGAACTGCTCGCACCCTCTCTGCTAAAAGGAAAAGTACAGAAGAAATGGCGGGCTAGGACAGTCTGCACACATGCAATCAGCCGCATTTGTTGGCTGAGGCAGACCCGAGTCGAGTTGTACATCACCGTTGTTGACCGCCTCGGCACTGTGGTGCTGGTTCATCCGCTGCGCAAGCAGTTGGGATTCCTTCCTCATCCGCCAAGAGCATCGCTGACCAGCCTTGGATTTTTTTGGTCCTAAATAGGGGGTATAGTGGGTACGACACCTTGCCAAAGGGTGACCCAGCACTGCAACGATTAAGGGGTAGTGACATTATCCCCAAAACCCTGGAGCTCTCGCACCAGGGCCTCGGTAGCCGGATGTAATCATACCAGGACTATATATATATATATATATATATATATATATATATATATATATAGAGAGAGAGAGAGAGAGAGAGAGATAGAGAGAGAGAGAAAGATATATATATATATACAATATTTTTACGAAATTAAGTTATGTATTTTCATAGGTTCAACTGCTAGATCTCTTAAACAGGGATTCGAAATGTGTTCATATCTGTATACTAAATTGTGTATTTCACTGTCTTAAGAGAGGCTGTTTTGGAATATTTTCGAATGACATAATGTTCTAAATTGTCCAAATGGTCACTAAACATTGCAATATGAAAATGCGCAACATTTTGATCTTTATTGTCTTGATCTTGTGAAAAAAATTATGAAGATCGATTATAAATTGATAATCTTGGAGCTTATTAATTTAATCAATTCATATTTACTTGAATTTTATTGGCATATGAGCAATTACGAAATTTTGATGTATTTTAATATATTGAAATTATTGGTTACAAATATTTAGTAAGGCATATAAACACACACACACACACGCACACACACACACACACATATATATATACATATTGAATTCTTAAGCTTCCGTTTGTAGACTTGTGTCCTTTAATCATTTTTTTAAAGGACAAACCATATATAAAGGGCAATAGGTCACTCGAGGATAAGGGTTTAAGTGTAAACTGGTCAAAAGGACAATCGTTAGAAGTGTAAATTTGGAAAATTGGATATCTTAAGGGAAACGGCTCATCAGGAACTTGTTTACATTGGGCTTGAAAACGGCCGTATTCTAGTCAGCTGGAAAGTAGGTAAACGGAAGAGAATTCCACAAGTATGCAGTTGTTAGAAAAAACCTTGCCCATGGAATCTACGTTTAGGTTTAGGCGCAGATAAAGAGTGGGGGGGGCTTACATTTATTTACAACAACACGAATGTTTCTCGTGAATATTTGGCGAGGGGGGACCATGGAGTGGAGAGCAGACGAGCACTTGCCATGAAAATAACGAAAAAACAGAGACAGGCTCGCAACATCTCTTCTGTGAGAAAGACATTGCAGGAAAGAGAAAAGTGCTTCCCCCCACTAGATTACGAATCTATTCTGAACTCTGTCAAGGCAGGATGAGATCTTCCTAGCAGCTCCTGCCCAGATGTGACAGCAATACTCCATCCTTGGACGTACCTGGCTCTTATACAGGTAGAGAATTGCATCAGCAGGTAGATATCTACTAAATCGATAAAAGGATCCCATCATGTTTGCAGCGACCTTCGCAAAGGATTTGATGTATGTATTCCATTTTCGATCAAGAGTAAATCACTTAATGATTTGATGAAGATGATTGTATGAACAGACTTATAATTTTTATCATGTCTGACACAGGCAATAACGCCTCAAATATAACGAATTCATAAGTAATATTTAAAATTTTGCGATGGAGATCTCCCCTAGATTTATTCTCCCTGACATAGTGGTCGCAACAGAGAGATACAATACCATATATATGTGTGTGTGTGTGTTTGTGTATATATATATATATATATATATATATATATATATATATATATATATATATATATATATATATAGACGTATACATACTTTCTAAGGAAAACACCGGATCTCCTAGGCAGAGACGTTAAACTTAATATCGTTTAAAAAATCAACAATAAAAACCACGTAAACAGAGAAATGATAAAAATTCTAAATAATAAATTATCAATGGCATCATAGAGGGTTAGAGCGCTGGACTGAAATACATAAGGTCCGGGGTTCGAATCCTAACAACAGTCAAGCTACGCTGAATAGGAGTAGCACTCCGAAACACGCGTGTCCGTAGATTACTGCTATTAAAAAATAAATAAATAGACATATACATAAATATATATATAGAGAGAGAAAGAGGTTTGTGTTTGCTCTAATCTTTTTATGTAAATATTACCCAACTGTCAATCATGTAGAATATCTGCATGAATATAATTATACGTAATAGATTACTAAAGATGATCATTTTATACGAAAAAAAAGAAGTAATAGTGAATGAATTAAAATGGATGTTTGAAAAAAAAATATTCAAATCAGGTGTATCTTTTGCAAGTGAATGTAATTCCACGACTCATATATAAGAAAGTTGTATTTTCCTTTTAAATAAATAGAAATAAGGTTTTAATATGAATATCAATACACACAGAAAAACTCCAAATTATAGGAGAGTTAATATATATAAACAAAAGAAAACAGGAGAGAGAGAGAGAGAGAGAGAGAGAGAGAGAGACGCTTTGGTAAACAAATGCATGGTGAGAAAGAATGAAACTATTTCGTAGCAAATTAGCTTTGATCCATATAACAGCGAACACATAACTATATGTGTATTAATACCCATATATATATCTATGCCTATATGTATGTACACACAAATATACACATGTATGAATTTATATAGATTTTCCGGTAGTAGTCATAAACCATGATCAATCAATCACCGTTGATAAACTATTAATTAAATATGGCGGGTACGTCTTTAATATCCCTGCCTGTTTTCCCCACAATCGTAAACTCTTCATCATTTATTACTGTTTAGTCATTTTGTACTTGCTTATTAATCAAATACTACACGCCAACCTTAGCCAATATCGCTTCATCTACTTATTATTAACTGGTCCGTGGCAGGCTATAGATTCATCAAGTTGATTTCAAATCCCACTGGATGTACGTAGACATTTTCAACGATAAGACAGAAAGGCTTTCTATTCAACAACGATTTAAATATCGAGGTGATGACTTGCTGCCTACGTTTTCACATCATAAAAAAAAAAATTGTGCGGCTTTGAAAACGCTTCTCTATCGGAAAGAGAATATTTTGAACATTTAAACAAACTGTTCAGTTCTGTCGTGTGATGAAAAGTTTATTCCATGAAAAATATTAAAGTCATATTCCCTAAATCATAATGAATAGCGATAATAGATCACAGAAGTTAAGGAACGTTGAGCCTGGTCGGTATTAAAATTGTTCCCAGTAATCCAGTTACCACCAGATTCAAACAGTGTCAGTTCGGATGAGATGTGCCTCACAATTACACGTGCAACTATCCTTACAAAGAGGTATCCATTCTCTCTTGAGACTGAACGGAGCATCATCGATGGAATGAACAGCGATTAAATTAACTTTACAAATATTAAGTACAAAAATTGCTCGTTTCAGGCATCTGTGAAATTAACATCAAGGCTTATTCTAGTTTTGTCCATGCGCTTCGAGTTGGGTTGACATATTTTTTCTAACCTCAATGTTTTACTTGATTTTCATGTCCAATGAAGAATCGAAACTATAGCTCACCGATAAATATTTACACATGATCGCACGATTCATCTCAATATAGTTTCCAGATAATTCACAAAGTAAGCCGCATTGAATTTATCTCAGTGCTGATCCTGGAAATTCATGTTAATTCTGATAGCTTTTAGTAACTTCTAATGTAGATTTTATTGTTACGGCTGGAATATTCACCCTTTTTAAAGGTATCATGTTTTGTATTTTTATCTTATACATACAGACATACAAACATATATATATATATATGTATGTCTAATTATAAGTATATGTATGAATATATATTTATATTTATATATTTATTTAAATATATATGCATGTACACACACACACATATATATATATATATATATATATATATATATATATATATATATATATATATCTTCAGAATCCACAGAAGAGCTACAAAAATATAATAAAAATTATTAATTTATAATAAAATTATAGTTATATATTTTATATTTATATCTAAATCATTTTTTCATCCACGGGGTATAATTACATTTACTTCTAAAGGGAATACGTTAACATAAGTTAAAACAAAAAGATATTATTGACTTAGTGTGTGCTTTGAATAGGAGCAGTGGCTTTTACTATCGACTTTAGACATATCGGCCATTTAATAGATAAACAGACGAATTATTAAAAACCGGAAGTCAGAAACCGGATCGACAGTTAAAAGGTTTAAGCAAGCAAGCTGATCTCAGTTTTATAATTATATAGAGATGCAAGTTTCGATGAACAGCAAAGATTTTTTTTTGTTTCTCTTGCGATCTATCTTTTTCATTTGTACGGCCAATGTTCAAACGTTCCCTCTGAGTGCAAAAAGTAATTGTCTGGGTGTTCAAGATACAATCGTCTGCAAAATTCCCAGTGCACTGTCTTCCCCGCTTGATTGTCATCATTTTTATATTCCTTCTGTACTAGTTTGCTGCATTCACTTATTATGTGATTTAGTCTTTCGTCTCCATGCCCCCCCCCTAACTGTCAATTACGGTTTTCTTGTGTCTTGTCGACTCTCGCTTTGATGTGGTTGGTTCTAATTGCATTATCTTGTGGGGCTGCTAATTGGAATTCAGTTTCCCTGTTTAGGTTTCCTTTTTGTAGACATTTTAAAGTGTTTTCGTAAGTCTTATTTTTTAATACATGAATCCGCAGTGTAGGTTTTCATTTACTCATCGTATCCCTGTCTCTTCTTTTTCTATCTTGTTTCTTTCTTCCGTGACTTGCTGCATTAATTATTTTTTGCGGTGTTCTGCAGTATGTATTTTCTCATTCTTTTTTGTGTTATTTATTCTGTATTAACAAGCCCTCTTCCTCCGTCTTTCCTTTTAATATAGAGTCAGCCAGAATCATTCTATCGGTGTAGTGCGTTGTGCATTGTCGTGAGTTTCCTGGTCTTCTGGTCAAGATTCCTCAGATCGTCTTTGGTCCAGTTTATAAACGTGGCACTGCTCATGTGTTTAATCGTTTAATAAGGTTTTTACTATATAGTTTAGTTTCGAGTAGTTTCCTGATCTTCTGAGGTATCCCATTTCTAATTTTTCTATCATCATCATCATCATCATCATCATCATCATCATCATGATAATAATAATAAAAATAATTATAATAATAATAATAGTTACTCGTGTTTTTGTAACAGAAACTAAAGTGTGTTTATTTTATCGGCGATATAATCTGTGAAGTTGTTATTAATGAAGATGTATTTAATGTCAGAGAGAGCCTTATAAAATATTTGTCAGCAGATGAATTGCGTTTATCTTGTTAGATGAGATTTTTCACTGTGCCCATTTTATACTTAGAAGAACATTTAGTTTTAAAACTAAGAAAACATGATTCTATACTTGCAGTTTTTTTTTGTACGGGTATGGAATATGTTCGAGAGTGTCAATTTAAGTTCCTATATCAACAAAGGTAATTGTGTTATTTATATTTATATTTATATTTATGCGTGAAATTTCATATCAAATTATTTTTTAAGTGCGTTTTGAATAATTGTTAATTCATCTAAATTTTCCTTTAATAATACCTTACATATATGGATGGTTCAAGAATGTTATTAGAGATTTTAGTTTCGAGGTTGCTTATATAAAATTCGGAAAACAATGGGCCTAGAGCCGAAGCCACGCACACTTTGTCGATATGGATATCTCAGATTCCATTAGGGCCATAGAAAGGGACCTCAGTGGAGCAGAAGATTAATAGTTTGTTTCTTAGCGTTTTAAGGTTTGTTTTAAATTTGATAAGTGTATGATTTTATTTTACGAATAATTTTTTAACTTAAATGTGTCGAATATAATTTCTTCTAATTTATTATTATATTGTTCGATGTTAATGGTTATTTCAGGGTTATTTTTTAGTTCGATAGCGATTGTTTTTTTTTGTGTGCTTTTGGAGTAATTCTCCTGGTGTTTTTTTTTTAAATAGATTCGGCTTTAAGGAAGGCGCGAATGTTCGAATACATTTTTATTTTGTTTGCATCTGATAGTTTTGTAGTTTTCTCAATATAGATGTTTCATCTGAAGTTTTTTTTTAGAATTGTATTAAATTTCTTTCGGAGATGACAATTGTGATTAAGGAGTCTTTTTTGATGAAAAAATAATTGTATTTATCCGATTTTTATGAACGACTCCAGTAAATCAGGGAGATTAAATTTTCTTTTGTATAATCTATGTAGTTTATGTAGAATACATCCTTTATATTCGAAGTAATGTTGTATTCGAAATTTGTATATATATATATATATATATATATATATATATATATACATATACATATACATTACACACACACACACACACACACATATATATATATATATATATATATATATATATATATATATATATATATATATATCCGGGGCGAATATGTGATAAGTGACTGAAATATGGTGCTAAATTAATCATATGTATTAATGGGTTAGGGTTAGGGTTAGTAGTTTGCTTAAAATAGGGGGTTTATGATAAATCCGTATATATTAGTAGATGTATCGCAATTCTCACTTAGTATGACTAATATATATATATATATATATATATAGAGAGAGAGAGAGAGAGAGAGAGAGAGAGAGAGAGAGAAAGACGCTGTTTCACTATTATCATATACTAGTCTACCTATTGGCCCTTAAATGTTCAAAATAAAAAGTGATTTTGAGATTATATTGTACGTCATTGTCTTGAGAAAAAAGTGCTGAGTGAAAAAATAAAACTCAGGAAGCCTCTAGAGCACTAGTGCAAGTACTAATTAAATCTAAGGGGTGCTACTAAACACTCTATTAAAAGAAAGTTTCTACCTCCCCCTCTCTGAAAAGAAAAAAAATTAAGTAAGGTCTGAAAAAAAATTTTCAACATCCGCAGGAGCACTACTAAAAGCAATAAATATGGTTATAAATATTAATATAGTTATATATTATATATTTATATTTAAGTCAATTTATTCTAACTTAACGTGGTTAAATTTCATTTATTTGTAAGGAAAACTTACTGAAATAAGTTGAAACAAAAAACATTGTTGATCTTGTGTAGCTTTGAATAGCAGCAATGACTTTTAATGTTGGACTTAAGGCACGGTGGCTAGGAAATAGTTAAACGGATTCTTTGAAACCAGATAGACAGTTTAAACGCCCAAGCACGCAAGCTGATCTGAATTTTATAATTCTATAGATTCTCTGTTATTTCTTCCCCTGTCCTTATTAATTAACCCTCATACATGGAAACACGATTTATAAATATGGAGTGAGCATGCTGAAGATGAGTTTTAGATACACAGTCATAAACTCTAAATATAAACTATCAAATATTCTAATTTACACACCGCATTTAAAACTAATGCGGCCGTGTCAATAATACACTAAACAGTGAAAAGCCTACATTGTTGTCGAATATTGAATGAAACGAAACACTTTT
>NC_136496.1:8555228-8600228 GCF_053919585.1 Euprymna scolopes | reverse complement strand
TTGAATGTTAATATTTTATATTTAAATATTGTATCCTCTCACGCGTTGCTCTGGCACAACTTGTTTAAACCAAGTGTTAGAGTGATGGGTAGCGAACACGTACACATCTAAACATGCACGCAAACACACACACACACAACACACACGCACACGCACGAACACGATTGTAATAACTTGTAAATACGATTTTAAAATGTATCATGTAACATAAGTGCATTAGAGCCATTTTTATTAATAAGATCTACGACTTATTTTATAAAAAGTACAAATAAGTTTAGCCTAGTTTCATTTTAGTTCCGTTTATTTAAAAATGACTGCTGTTCGAATGTTAATTGGTTTATTTTTGAATAGCTGTATCCGGCCACGCATTGCTGAATCTCAGTTTCGATTGTACGCACACACACACAGAGGCACATACAGACACACTCACACAAACACAACTGCAATAATTTATGGATGTAATGAACTTGCCGTGTGAAAAACATGTCTCTTAGTGACGCCATGTTTTAATTTTAGTAACTGTTTGTTTATTTATAAGCATGAAATTCCTGAATATAAGAACTTTCAGCGCTCAGCTAATCAGAATGCACGGAGTTTGATAAGCGATTGTGATACTGTTACTCGTCAGACACAATGTAACATTATATTATCGCGACTGAATGTATCAAAAAATGGTTTTCGAAAGCTACATAAGATAGTGGCTATTTGGCTAGATGTATTGAATTTGTATGTTCCATCTGTTGTTGCAAACCTACGATATTTTGGTCCAGAGGGGATTTTTTGCAGATATTTTATTATATAGGAGATGAGATGAGTTACTCCTATAATTACTGGAAATCTTCCTAAAGATTCTCGTTTCTTTTTATGCTGTACATAAGATTCATCGTTGCGTTATTCGTTCTGTAGAAATATATGGGCTTTTAAACGTGTCGCTCAAACTTTTATATTTAACGATGTTATGTAGTATAATGGTACGGATTTTCGCCTCGTTAATAAATATCATGCTGCTCATAGGATGTGGCGTCTGAATGCCTATTATAGTTGCAGAGAGGTTAGCATTATATGGCGCCCAGTTGCTCTTTCTTAATAATTACCGAGATAATAGATATACCAGCGTATACTATTTTAGGTCTATGTTAATGTTGGTTTCGGACAAATTCATTTTATTTTTCTCCTAGTTTTTAACAGATATACTCAACTAGCAATGTTTTTTATCGTTGTCCATGGTACTTAGACAAACAAATAGATAAAGTTAAAAAAGTGTGCGTAACATTTTTTTAATGAAAACTTCTATCTTCCTACCTTTATTAATCCGTCTCTCTATCACTTTACGCTTTTTTATATCACGCTCTCTTTTGTTTCCACCTAACCCACTTCTCTAGTTTATTCAATGTATTAAATATAATAAAAATCTAAATCATTTACTCCTTCTTACAGTAGAAATGGCTGAAAAATCAACTCAAACCCTGACACTCCTGGCCTAGTTGGCGCTCAAATAATAAAGATGCTTCCAATTTTAACGCCAATAAATAATATATTAACTTTTTGGGTGTCTGTTTTGTAGATTTTAACTTTTAGCTAAACTTTTGTTTACACTTTTTGATCAATGTGGTTTTGTTGTCCTACTGAGGACGTAACTTCAAAAGATGTTTATTCTGAAAGCCGTTCTAAACATTGAGATGTTGGGGGTGTTTATTCTGATTATTAACGATTACTATGATATTGTCAGTTTGAACATGGGGAGGTTGGGTGGGGGGTTACTCCGAAACCCTTTCTTAACATGTGGAGGTCGGGGCCGTTTATTCCGGAGCCATTCTTAACATGGTGAGGCTAGGAGTAATACTCCTAAAAGTAACTTTTTACAGGTAAGTCTTCACTTGGAAAAACAGGCCACATTGACACACCTTTCAAATCCCAAACCACTTGGACATTTGGAACTTAATGGCCTACTATTTAAGAGCGTGTCTATCATCGCACTAAGAGGAGTTTAGCTGCGAGATTTTTGTTTATATTACATTGAAAATCCTGCAGGTTTACACGGTTACGGAATCACGATACAGGGAGGGAATTTCAAACTCTCGCAATCCAAGTGAAACAATTCTTAAAGTAGAAATCTTCATGTCACTCAGAACATTAATAGTAAAGAAGTGGGATTTTGCCACTAGTCGCCTTATTTGGGAGTATGTCCGAAGCTCTGAATTCATAAGCGCATATTGAATTAAAATATATGTAAAAAGAATCACGGATACAACATTGCGGCGATGGGACAGAAGTTGGAACTCGGTCGATAGTGCGAGACTTATTAGAATTGAGATTCTTCTTTGGACACTCTCTAAAAGGGAGTGACTAGCCGCAGATTGTGCAAGCTAATATGTGTCAACAATACTTGACGCATGAGCGATTGATGGTTTATATGCGAGACACACATACATTTCATGTGAAATAAATATGACTTAAAACAGTATTCAATTATAGTTTAATATAATTTATTTATTTTAATACAACTTTCCTCCTACTGAGCATTTGTATTGGCAGTAAAATGACTTAAGACTACGTAGTTTTACGAAAGAAAAAAATATCTGCGCAGTACTTGCTATTATGATATTTATTTACTAGCAGGACCCGTGGAAATTCCACGAAACGAGAAATATATTAAATCAACAATTATATTTTGATAAAACTGGTATTGATTTTAGCTAGCTAGCAAAATTAGTTTTTGGACAGAAAAAATAAGAACCCTAAGCAAATATGTGTGTATTCACATTTCTAGGAAAATAGAGTCTATTGTATTTTAAATATTAAACTGTTCAAAATAGGATAAATTAATATCAATAGTCAGAAAGTAATATTGTGCTACATAGTTCAATACAAATACTAAAATCATATTTCACGATACAATCTTTAATTTATTCCTTCAATTCTGCACCTATTTGAAGAAATATTCTATTTTTGTTTTTTTTACCCTGCTTCTTTCGAATGTTACTTAACGTTTCGCTGACTTCTTCTTTCGCTTAAGAAACGCCGCACGTCGGATTTACTACCAATTTGCTTATCACACCATGTCAACAATCGTAATATATTTTTATTATGATATCTGGAAACGCGGCTACATCAAAGAAAGCTTATTCCTTTATTCGTGTCTAGGTTTCCCAAATCTTAAAGCCAGGTTTTCTCGAATTTGGCCTTTTCGGAAGCCATTTGGCCTTCAAATTTTTTTTTTGGTCTTTTTCAAAGGGAACTAATAATAGGATGAAACAAATAAACACTCATATAAATTCTACACTCTAGAAAACATAATATACCGGTGAAATAAGGCAGATGGTAGCATTGAAAATCGATAAGCCGCCTATTATCGAACTGCTAATCTTCTTCGGCTTGTTTAATACACACGTGACGTGAGAAACTCGATTTCTTTTCAAATCTAATAAACAATAGACCTGAAAAGAATACTCATTTCTGTTGAATAGTAAGGGGCGTTTAAGTCGAAGATATTCTTCAGCTGGGAGCAAAGACATTCCTTAATTACTTTGTTCTAAACAAGATATCCAAAATTAGCAGCAACGCAAAAAGCAAAATACTTTTTGTGTGTACTCCTGTTCTCGGGAACTTGATACACGTACCGTAAAAATAATTAGATTAACACTAAGGTCGCCAAGTACATCTTATGAAATTTCCAATCTATGTTCATTTTTTGTCTTATTTATGGACACATATAATTCTATTACAATATGAAAACTTTTTTGTGTGTGTTATACGATTTCGTTTCAAACTACAAAGTCTCTAATTTGATTTAATAAGAGCAACATCAGAATAAATGAAACCTAATGTAAGTACGAAGAGCTCAACATCTTTAAGCGGCCATTTAATCTGAAAACAATTTTGAAATAGAATACGCTCATTTTCAAATCCGAAAATCTCAATTACAAATTCAATTCATAAACTTAAAAAAAAACAGTTTTGAATTCGAAAGATAAACTTCATCTTAAAACAAACAACTTCAAATAAAAAAGTTCAGTTGAAATTCGAGAGCAAATATTCAAATTAAAAAGCATCAATATAAAATAAGAAATACCCAGCTTTAAATTCGAAAAGGTCAACTTCAAATTAAAAAAAGTCCAATTCGAAAGCAAAAGACCCAGCTGAAATTTGCAAAGCGCAACTTCAAATTAAAAAAAAAACATCAATTCGAAAGCAATAGACCCAATTGATGTTTGCAAATCGCAGCTTCAAATTAAAAAAGTCCAATTCCAAAGCAATAGACCCAATTGATGTTTGCAAAGCGCAGCTTCAAATTAAAAAAGTCCAATTCGAAAACAATAGGCCCAATTGATATTTGCAAATCGCAACTTCAAATTAAAAAATCCAATTCGAAAACAATAGACCCAATTGATATTTGCAAATCGCAGCTTCAAATTAAAAAAGTCCAATTCGAAAGCAATAGACTCAATTGATATTTGCAAATCGCAGCTTCAAATTAGAAAAGTCCAATTCGAAAGCAATAGACTCAATTGATATTTGAAAATCGCAGCTTCAAATTAAAAAAAGTCCAATTCGAAAGCAATAGACTCAATTGATATTTGCAAATCGCAGCTTCAAATTAGAAAAGTCCAATTCGAAAGCAATAGACTCAATTGATATTTGCAAATCGCAACTTCAAATTAAAAAAAGTCCAATTCGAAAGCAATAGACTCAATTGATATTTGCAAATCGCAGCTTCAAATTAGAAAAGTCCAATTCGAAAGCAATAGACTCAATTGATATTTGCAAATCGCAACTTCAAATTAAAAAAAGTCCAATTCGAAAGCAATAGACTCAATTGATATTTGCAAATCGCAGCTTCAAATTAGAAAAGTCCAATTCGAAAGCAATAGACTCAATTGATATTTGCAAATCGCAACTTCAAATTAAAAAAAGTCCAATTCGAAAGCAATAGACTCAATTGATATTTGCAAATCGCAGCTTCAAATTAGAAAAGTCCAATTCGAAAGCAATAGACTCATATGATATTTGCAAATCGCAACTTCAAATTAAAAAAAGTCCAATTAAAAAGCAATAGACTCAATTGATATTTGCAAATCGCAGCTTCAAATTAAAAAAGTCCAATTCGAAAACAATAGGCCCAATTGATATTTGCAAATCGCAACTTCAAATTAAAAAATCCAATTCGAAAACAATAGACCCAATTGATATTTGCAAATCGCAGCTTCAAATTAAAAAAGTCCAATTCGAAAGCAATAGACCCAATTGATATTTGCAAATCGCAGCTTCAAATTAAAAAAGTCCAATTCGAAAGCAATAGACTCAATTGATATTTGCAAATCGCAGCTTCAAATTAGAAAAGTCCAATTCGAAAGCAATAGACTCAATTGATATTTGCAAATCGCAACTTCAAATTAAAAAAAGTCCAATTCGAAAGCAATAGACTCAATTGATATTTGCAAATCGCAGCTTAAAATTAGAAAAGTCCAATTCGAAAGCAATAGACTCAATTGATATTTGCAAATCGCAGCTTCAAATTAGAAAAGTCCAATTCGAAAGCAATAGACTCAATTGATATTTGCAAATCGCAGCTTCAAATTAGAAAAGTCCAATTCGAAAGCAATAGACTCAATTGATATTTGCAAAGCGCAGCTTCAAATTAGAAAAGTCCAATTCGAAAACAATAGGCCCAATTGATATTTGCAAATCGCAACTTCAAATTAAAAAATCCAATTCGAAAACAATAGACCCAATTGATATTTGCAAATCGCAGCTTCAAATTAAAAAAGTCCAATTCGAAAGCAATAGACTCAATTGATATTTGCAAATCGCAGCTTCAAATTAGAAAAGTCCAATTCGAAAGCAATAGACTCAATTGATATTTGCAAATCGCAACTTCAAATTAAAAAAAGTCCAATTCGAAAGCAATAGACTCAATTGATATTTGCAAATCGCAGCTTCAAATTAGAAAAGTCCAATTCGAAAGCAATAGACTCAATTGATATTTGCAAATCGCAACTTCAAATTAAAAAAAGTCCAATTCGAAAGCAATAGACTCAATTGATATTTGCAAATCGCAGCTTCAAATTAGAAAAGTCCAATTCGAAAGCAATAGACTCAATTGATATTTGCAAATCGCAACTTCAAATTAAAAAAAGTCCAATTCGAAAGCAATAGACTCAATTGATATTTGCAAATCGCAGCTTCAAATTAGAAAAGTCCAATTCGAAAGAAATAGACTCAATTGATATTTGCAAATCGCAACTTCAAATTAAAAAAAGTCCAATTCGAAAGCAATAGACTCAATTGATATTTGCAAATCGCAGCTTCAAATTAGAAAAGTCCAATTCGAAAGCAATAGACTCAATTGATATTTGCAAATCGCAACTTCAAATTAAAAAAAGTCCAATTCGAAAGCAATAGACTCAATTGATATTTGCAAATCGCAGCTTCAAATTAGAAAAGTCCAATTCGAAAGCAATAGACTCAATTGATATTTGCAAATCGCAACTTCAAATTAAAAAATGTCCAATTCGAAAGCAATAGACTCAATTGATATTTGCAAATCGCAGCTTCAAATTAGAAAAGTCCAATTCGAAAGCAATAGACTCAATTGATATTTGCAAATCGCAACTTCAAATTAAAAAAAGTCCAATTCGAAAGCAATAGACTCAATTGATATTTGCAAATCGCAGCTTCAAATTAGAAAAGTCCAATTCGAAAGCAATAGACTCAATTGATATTTGCAAATCGCAACTTCAAATTAAAAAAAGTCCAATTCGAAAGCAATAGACTCAATTGATATTTGCAAATCGCAGCTTCAAATTAGAAAAGTCCAATTCGAAAGCAATAGACTCAATTGATATTTGCAAATCGCAACTTCAAATTAAAAAAAGTCCAATTCGAAAGCAATAGACTCAATTGATATTTGCAAATCGCAGCTTCAAATTAGAAAAGTCCAATTCGAAAGCAATAGACTCAATTGATATTTGCAAATCGCAACTTCAAATTAAAAAAAGTATAATTCGAAAGCAATAGACTCAATTGATATTTGCAAATCGCAGCTTCAAATTAGAAAAGTCCAATTCGAAAGCAATAGACTCAATTGATATTTGCAAATCGCAGCTTCAAATTAGAAAAGTCCAATTCGAAAGCAATAGACTCAATTGATATTTGCAAAGCGCAGCTTCAAATTAAAAAAGTCCAATTCGAAAACAATAGGCCCAATTGATATTTGCAAATCGCAACTTCAAATTAAAAAATCCAATTCGAAAACAATAGACCCAATTGATATTTGCAAATCGCAGCTTCAAATTAGAAAAGTCCAATTCGAAAGCAATAGACTCAATTGATATTTGCAAATCGCAGCTTCAAATTAGAAAAGTCCAATTCGAAAGCAATAGACTCAATTGATATTTGCAAATCGCAACTTCAAATTAAAAAAAGTCCAATTCGAAAGCAATAGACTCAATTGATATTTGCAAATCGCAGCTTCAAATTAGAAAAGTCCAATTCGAAAGCAATAGACTCAATTGATATTTGCAAATCGCAACTTCAAATTAAAAAAAGTCCAATTCGAAAGCAATAGACTCAATTGATATTTGCAAATCGCAGCTTCAAATTAGAAAAGTCCAATTCGAAAGCAATAGACTCAATTGATATTTGCAAATCGCAACTTCAAATTAAAAAAAGTCCAATTCGAAAGCAATAGACTCAATTGATATTTGCAAATCGCAGCTTCAAATTAGAAAAGTCCAATTCGAAAGAAATAGACTCAATTGATATTTGCAAATCGCAACTTCAAATTAAAAAAAGTCCAATTCGAAAGCAATAGACTCAATTGATATTTGCAAATCGCAGCTTCAAATTAGAAAAGTCCAATTCGAAAGCAATAGACTCAATTGATATTTGCAAATCGCAACTTCAAATTAAAAAAAGTCCAATTCGAAAGCAATAGACTCAATTGATATTTGCAAATCGCAGCTTCAAATTAGAAAAGTCCAATTCGAAAGCAATAGACTCAATTGATATTTGCAAATCGCAACTTCAAATTAAAAAATGTCCAATTCGAAAGCAATAGACTCAATTGATATTTGCAAATCGCAGCTTCAAATTAGAAAAGTCCAATTCGAAAGCAATAGACTCAATTGATATTTGCAAATCGCAACTTCAAATTAAAAAAAGTCCAATTCGAAAGCAATAGACTCAATTGATATTTGCAAATCGCAGCTTCAAATTAGAAAAGTCCAATTCGAAAGCAATAGACTCAATTGATATTTGCAAATCGCAACTTCAAATTAAAAAAAGTCCAATTCGAAAGCAATAGACTCAATTGATATTTGCAAATCGCAGCTTCAAATTAGAAAAGTCCAATTCGAAAGCAATAGACTCAATTGATATTTGCAAATCGCAACTTCAAATTAAAAAAAGTCCAATTCGAAAGCAATAGACTCAATTGATATTTGCAAATCGCAGCTTCAAATTAGAAAAGTCCAATTCGAAAGCAATAGACTCAATTGATATTTGCAAATCGCAACTTCAAATTAAAAAAAGTCTAATTCGAAAGCAATAGACTCAATTGATATTTGCAAATCGCAGCTTCAAATTAGAAAAGTCCAATTCGAAAGCAATAGACTCAATTGATATTTGCAAATCGCAACTTCAAATTAAAAAAAGTCCAATTCGAAAGCAATAGACTCAATTGATATTTGCAAATCGCAACTTCAAATTAAAAAATGTCCAATTCGAAAGCAATAGACTCAATTGATATTTGCAAATCGCAGCTTCAAATTAAAAAAGTCCAATTCGAAAACAATAGGCCCAATTGATATTTGCAAATCGCAACTTCAAATTAAAAAATCCAATTCGAAAACAATAGACCCAATTGATATTTGCAAATCGCAGCTTCAAATTAGAAAAGTCCAATTCGAAAGCAATAGACCCAATTGATATTTGCAAATCGCAGCTTCAAATTAAAAAAGTCCAATCTGAAAGCAATAGACTCAATTGATATTTGCAAATCGCAACTTCAAATTAAAAAAAGTCCAATTCGAAAGCAATAGACTCAATTGATATTTGCAAATCGCAGCTTCAAATTAGAAAAGTCCAATTCGAAAGCAATAGACTCAATTGATATTTGCAAATCGCAACTTCAAATTAAAAAAAGTCCAATTCGAAAGCAATAGACTCAATTGATATTTGCAAATCGCAGCTTCAAATTAGAAAAGTCCAATTCGAAAGCAATAGACTCAATTGATATTTGCAAATCGCAACTTCAAATTAAAAAAAGTCCAATTCGAAAGCAATAGACTCAATTGATATTTGCAAATCGCAGCTTCAAATTAGAAAAGTCCAATTCGAAAGCAATAGACTCAATTGATATTTGCAAATCGCAACTTCAAATTAAAAAAAGTCCAATTCGAAAGCAATAGACTCAATTGATATTTGCAAATCGCAGCTTCAAATTAGAAAAGTCCAATTCGAAAGCAATAGACTCAATTGATATTTGCAAATCGCAACTTCAAATTAAAAAAAGTCCAATTCGAAAGCAATAGACTCAATTGATATTTGCAAATCGCAGCTTCAAATTAGAAAAGTCAAATTCGAAAGCAATAGACTCAATTGATATTTGCAAATCGCAACTTCAAATTAAAAAAAGTCCAATTCGAAAGCAATAGACTCAATTTATATTTGCAAATCGCAGCTTCAAATTAGAAAAGTCCAATTCGAAAGCAATAGACTCAATTGATATTTGCAAATCGCAACTTCAAATTAAAAAAAGTCCAATTCGAAAGCAATAGACTCAATTGATATTTGCAAATCGCAGCTTCAAATTAGAAAAGTCCAATTCGAAAGCAATAGATTCAATTGATATTTGCAAATCGCAACTTCAAATTAAAAAAAGTCTAATTCGAAAGCAATAGACTCAATTGATATTTGCAAATCGCAGCTTCAAATTAGAAAAGTCCAATTCGAAAGCAATAGACTCAATTGATATTTGCAAATCGCAACTTCAAATTAAAAAAAGTCCAATTCGAAAGCAATAGACTCAATTGATATTTGCAAATCGCAACTTCAAATTAAAAAATGTCCAATTCGAAAGCAATAGACTCAATTGATATTTGCAAATCGCAGCTTCAAATTAAAAAAGTCCAATTCGAAAACAATAGGCCCAATTGATATTTGCAAATCGCAACTTCAAATTAAAAAATCCAATTCGAAAACAATAGACCCAATTGATATTTGCAAATCGCAGCTTCAAATTAGAAAAGTCCAATTCGAAAGCAATAGACCCAATTGATATTTGCAAATCGCAGCTTCAAATTAAAAAAGTCCAATCTGAAAGCAATAGACTCAATTGATATTTGCAAATCGCAACTTCAAATTAAAAAAAGTCCAATTCGAAAGCAATAGACTCAATTGATATTTGCAAATCGCAGCTTCAAATTAGAAAAGTCCAATTCGAAAGCAATAGACTCAATTGATATTTGCAAATCGCAACTTCAAATTAAAAAAAGTCCAATTCGAAAGCAATAGACTCAATTGATATTTGCAAATCGCAGCTTCAAATTAGAAAAGTCCAATTCGAAAGCAATAGACTCAATTGATATTTGCAAATCGCAACTTCAAATTAAAAAAAGTCCAATTCGAAAGCAATAGACTTAATTGATATTTGCAAATCGAAGCTTCAAATTAGAAAAGTCCAATTCGAAAGCAATAGACTCAATTGATATTTGCAAATCGCAACTTCAAATTAAAAAAAGTCCAATTCGAAAGCAATAGACTCAATTGATATTTGCAAATCGCAGCTTCAAATTAGAAAAGTCCAATTCGAAAGCAATAGACTCAATTGATATTTGCAAATCGCAACTTCAAATTAAAAAAAGTCCAATTCGAAAGCAATAGACTCAATTGATATTTGCAAATCGCAACTTCAAATTAAAAAAAGTCCAATTCGAAAGCAATAGACTCAATTGATATTTGCAAATCGCAGCTTCAAATTAAAAAAGTCCAATTCGAAAACAATAGGCCCAATTGATATTTGCAAATCGCAACTTCAAATTAAAAAATCCAATTCGAAAGCAATAGAACCAATTGATATTTGCAAATCGCAGCTTCAAATTAGAAAAGTCCAATTCGAAAGCAATAGACCCAATTGATATTTGCAAATCGCAGCTTCAAATTAAAAAAGTCAAATTCGAAAGCAATAGACTCAATTGATATTTGCAAATCGCAACTTCAAATTAAAAAAAGTCCAATTCGAAAGCAATAGACTCAATTGATATTTACAAATCGCAGCTTTAAATTAGAAAAGTCCCATTCGAAAGCAATAGACTCAATTGATATTTGCAAATCGCAACTTCAAATTAAAAAAAGTCCAATTCGAAAGCAATAGACTCAATTGATATTTGCAAATCGCAGCTTCAAATTAAAAAAGTCCAATTCGAAAACAATAGGCCCAATTGATATTTGCAAATCGCAGCTTCAAATTAAAAAATCCAATTCGAAAACAATAGGCCCAATTGATATTTGCAAATCGCAGCTTCAAATTAAAAAAAGTCCAATTCGAAAGCAATAGACTCAATTGATATTTGCAAATCGCAACTTCAAATTAGAAAAGTCCAATTCGAAAGCAATAGACTCAATTGATATTTGCAAATCGAAGCTTCAAATTAAAAAAGTCCAATTCGAAAACAATAGGCCCAATTGATATTTGCAAATCGCAACTTCAAATTAAAAAAGTCCAATTCGAAAACAATAGACCCAATTGATATTTGCAAATCGCAGCTTCAAATTAGAAAAGTCCAATTCGAAAGCAATAGACTCAATTGATATTTGCAAATCGCAACTTAAAATTATAAAAGTCCAATTCGAAAACAATAGACCCAATTGATATTTGCAAATCGCAGCTTCAAATTAAAAAAGTCCAATTCGAAAACAATAGACCCAATTGATATTTGCAAATCGCAGCTTCAAATTAAAAAAGTCCAATTCGAAAGCAATAGACTCAATTGATATTTGCAAATCGCAACTTCAAATTAAAAAATCCAATTCGAAAACAATAGACCCAATTGATATTTGCAAATCGCAACTTCAAATAAAAAAAAGTCCAATTCGAAAGCAATAGACTCAATTGATATTTGCAAATCGCAGCTTCAAATTAGAAAAGTCCAATTCGAAAGCAATAGACTCAATTGATATTTGCAAATCGCAACTTCAAATTAAAAAATCCAATTCGAAAACAATAGACCCAATTGATATTTGCAAATCGCAACTTCAAATTAAAAAAAGTCCAATTCGAAAGCAATAGACTCAATTGATATTTGCAAATCGCAGCTTCAAATTAGAAAAGTCCAATTCGAAAGCAATAGATTCAATTGATATTTGCAAATCGCAACTTCAAATTAAAAAAAGTCTAATTCGAAAGCAATAGACTCAATTGATATTTGCAAATCGCAGCTTAAAATTAGAAAAGTCCAATTCGAAAGCAATAGACTCAATTGATATTTGCAAATCGCAACTTCAAATTAAAAAAAGTCTAATTCGAAAGCAATAGACTCAATTGATATTTGCAAATCGCAGCTTCAAATTAGAAAAGTCCAATTCGAAAGCAATAGACTCAATTGATATTTGCAAATCGCAACTTCAAATTAAAAAAAGTCTAATTCGAAAGCAATAGACTCAATTGATATTTGCAAATCGCAACTTCAAATTAAAAAAAGTCCAATTCGAAAGCAATAGACTCAATTGATATTTGCAAATCGCAACTTCAAATTAAAAAAAGTCCAATTCGAAAGCAATAGATTCAATTGATATTTGCAAATCGCAACTTCAAATTAAAAAAAGTCTAATTCGAAAGCAAAAGACTCAATTGATATTTGCAAATCGCAACTTCAAATTAAAAAAAGTCTAATTCGAAAGCAATAGACTCAATTGATATTTGCAAATCGCAACTTCAAATTAAAAAAAGTCCAATTCGAAAGCAATAGACTCAATTGATATTTGCAAATCGCAGCTTCAAATTAGAAAAGTCCAATTCGAAAGCAATAGATTCAATTGATATTTGCAAATCGCAACTTCAAATTAAAAAAAGTCTAATTCGAAAGCAATAGACTCAATTGATATTTGCAAATCGCAGCTTCAAATTAGAAAAGTCCAATTCGAAAGCAATAGACTCAATTGATATTTGCAAATCGCAACTTCAAATTAAAAAAAGTCTAATTCGAAAGCAATAGACTCAATTGATATTTGCAAATCGCAGCTTCAAATTAGAAAAGTCCAATTCGAAAGCAATAGACTCAATTGATATTTGCAAATCGCAACTTCAAATTAAAAAAAGTCCAATTCGAAAGCAATAGACTCAATTGATATTTGCAAATCGCAACTTCAAATTAAAAAATGTCCAATTCGAAAGCAATAGACTCAATTGATATTTGCAAATCGCAGCTTCAAATTAAAAAAGTCCAATTCGAAAACAATAGGCCCAATTGATATTTGCAAATCGCAACTTCAAATTAAAAAATCCAATTCGAAAACAATAGACCCAATTGATATTTGCAAATCGCAGCTTCAAATTAGAAAAGTCCAATTCGAAAGCAATAGACCCAATTGATATTTGCAAATCGCAGCTTCAAATTAAAAAAGTCCAATCTGAAAGCAATAGACTCAATTGATATTTGCAAATGGCAACTTCAAATTAAAAAAAGTCCAATTCGAAAGCAATAGACTCAATTGATATTTGCAAATCGCAGCTTCAAATTAGAAAAGTCCAATTCGAAAGCAATAGACTCAATTGATATTTGCAAATCGCAGCTTCAAATTAAAAAAGTCCAATTCGAAAGCAATAGACTCAATTGATATTTGCAAATCGCAGCTTCAAATTAGAAAAGTCCAATTCGAAAGCAATAGACTCAATTGATATTTGCAAATCGCAACTTCAAATTAAAAAAAGTCCAATTCGAAAACAATAGACTCAATTGATATTTGCAAATCGAAGCTTCAAATTAGAAAAGTCCAATTCGAAAGCAATAGACTCAATTGATATTTGCAAATCGCAACTTCAAATTAAAAAAAGTCCAATTCGAAAGCAATAGACTCAATTGATATTTGCAAATCGCAGCTTCAAATTAGAAAAGTCCAATTCGAAAGCAATAGACTCAATTGATATTTGCAAATCGCAACTTCAAATTAAAAAAAGTCCAATTCGAAAGCAATAGACTCAATTGATATTTGCAAATCGCAACTTCAAATTAAAAAAAGTCCAATTCGAAAGCAATAGACTCAATTGATATTTGCAAATCGCAACTTCAAATTAAAAAATGTCCAATTCGAAAGCAATAGACTCAATTGATATTTGCAAATCGCAACTTCAAATTAAAAAAAGTCCAATTCGAAAGCAATAGACTCAATTGATATTTGCAAATCGCAACTTCAAATTAAAAAATGTCCAATTCGAAAGCAATAGACTCAAT
Organism: Euprymna scolopes; assembly: GCF_053919585.1. Taxonomy (NCBI): domain Eukaryota; kingdom Metazoa; phylum Mollusca; class Cephalopoda; order Sepiida; family Sepiolidae; genus Euprymna; species Euprymna scolopes. The sequence continues at coordinate 8,585,778 of NC_136496.1, read as the reverse complement.
TGATATTTGCAAATCGCAACTTCAAATTAAAAAAAGTCCAATTCGAAAACAATAGGCCCAATTGATATTTGCAAATCGCAACTTCAAATTAAAAAAAGTCTAATTCGAAAGCAATAGACTCAATTGATATTTGCAAATCGCAGCTTCAAATTAGAAAAGTCCAATTCGAAAGCAATAGACTCAATTGATATTTGCAAATCGCAACTTCAAATTAAAAAAAGTCTAATTCGAAAGCAATAGACTCAATTGATATTTGCAAATCGCAGCTTCAAATTAGAAAAGTCCAATTCGAAAGCAATAGACTCAATTGATATTTGCAAATCGCAACTTCAAATTAAAAAAAGTCCAATTCGAAAGCAATAGACTCAATTGATATTTGCAAATCGCAACTTCAAATTAAAAAATGTCCAATTCGAAAGCAATAGACTCAATTGATATTTGCAAATCGCAGCTTCAAATTAAAAAAGTCCAATTCGAAAACAATAGGCCCAATTGATATTTGCAAATCGCAACTTCAAATTAAAAAATCCAATTCGAAAACAATAGACCCAATTGATATTTGCAAATCGCAGCTTCAAATTAGAAAAGTCCAATTCGAAAGCAATAGACCCAATTGATATTTGCAAATCGCAGCTTCAAATTAAAAAAGTCCAATCTGAAAGCAATAGACTCAATTGATATTTGCAAATGGCAACTTCAAATTAAAAAAAGTCCAATTCGAAAGCAATAGACTCAATTGATATTTGCAAATCGCAGCTTCAAATTAGAAAAGTCCAATTCGAAAGCAATAGACTCAATTGATATTTGCAAATCGCAGCTTCAAATTAAAAAAGTCCAATTCGAAAGCAATAGACTCAATTGATATTTGCAAATCGCAGCTTCAAATTAGAAAAGTCCAATTCGAAAGCAATAGACTCAATTGATATTTGCAAATCGCAACTTCAAATTAAAAAAAGTCCAATTCGAAAGCAATAGACTCAATTGATATTTGCAAATCGAAGCTTCAAATTAGAAAAGTCCAATTCGAAAGCAATAGACTCAATTGATATTTGCAAATCGCAACTTCAAATTAAAAAAAGTCCAATTCGAAAGCAATAGACTCAATTGATATTTGCAAATCGCAGCTTCAAATTAGAAAAGTCCAATTCGAAAGCAATAGACTCAATTGATATTTGCAAATCGCAACTTCAAATTAAAAAAAGTCCAATTCGAAAGCAATAGACTCAATTGATATTTGCAAATCGCAACTTCAAATTAAAAAAAGTCCAATTCGAAAGCAATAGACTCAATTGATATTTGCAAATCGCAACTTCAAATTAAAAAATGTCCAATTCGAAAGCAATAGACTCAATTAATATTTGCAAATCGCAACTTTAAATTAAAAAAAGTCCAATTCGAAAGCAATAGACTCAATTGATATTTGCAAATCGCAACTTCAAATTAAAAAATGTCCAATTCGAAAGCAATAGACTCAATTGATATTTGCAAATCGCAACTTCAAATTAAAAAAAGTCCAATTCGAAAGCAATAGACTCAATTGATATTTGCAAATCGCAACTTCAAATTAAAAAAAGTCCAATTCGAAAGCAATAGACTCAATTGATATTTGCAAATCGCAACTTCAAATTAAAAAAAGTCCAATTCGAAAGCAATAGACTCAATTGATATTTGCAAATCGCAACTTCAAATTAAAAAAAGTCCAATTCGAAAGCAATAGACTCAATTGATATTTGCAAATCGCAGCTTCAAATTAGAAAAGTCCAATTCGAAAGCAATAGATTCAATTGATATTTGCAAATCGCAACTTCAAATTAAAAAAAGTCTAATTCGAAAGCAATAGACTCAATTGATATTTGCAAATCGCAGCTTCAAATTAGAAAAGTCCAATTCGAAAGCAATAGACTCAATTGATATTTGCAAATCGCAACTTCAAATTAAAAAAAGTCCAATTCGAAAGCAATAGACTCAATTGATATTTGCAAATCGCAACTTCAAATTAAAAAATGTCCAATTCGAAAGCAATAGACTCAATTGATATTTGCAAATCGCAGCTTCAAATTAAAAAAGTCCAATTCGAAAACAATAGGCCCAATTGATATTTGCAAATCGCAACTTCAAATTAAAAAATCCAATTCGAAAACAATAGACCCAATTGATATTTGCAAATCGCAGCTTCAAATTAGAAAAGTCCAATTCGAAAGCAATAGACCCAATTGATATTTGCAAATCGCAGCTTCAAATTAAAAAAGTCCAATCTGAAAGCAATAGACTCAATTGATATTTGCAAATCGCAACTTCAAATTAAAAAAAGTCCAATTCGAAAGCAATAGACTCAATTGATATTTGCAAATCGCAGCTTCAAATTAGAAAAGTCCAATTCGAAAGCAATAGACTCAATTGATATTTGCAAATCGCAGCTTCAAATTAAAAAAGTCCAATTCGAAAGCAATAGACTCAATTGATATTTGCAAATCGCAGCTTCAAATTAGAAAAGTCCAATTCGAAAGCAATAGACTCAATTGATATTTGCAAATCGCAACTTCAAATTAAAAAAAGTCCAATTCGAAAGCAATAGACTCAATTGATATTTGCAAATCGAAGCTTCAAATTAGAAAAGTCCAATTCGAAAGCAATAGACTCAATTGATATTTGCAAATCGCAACTTCAAATTAAAAAAAGTCCAATTCGAAAGCAATAGACTCAATTGATATTTGCAAATCGCAGCTTCAAATTAGAAAAGTCCAATTCGAAAGCAATAGACTCAATTGATATTTGCAAATCGCAACTTCAAATTAAAAAAAGTCCAATTCGAAAGCAATAGACTCAATTGATATTTGCAAATCGCAACTTCAAATTAAAAAAAGTCCAATTCGAAAGCAATAGACTCAATTGATATTTGCAAATCGCAGCTTCAAATTAAAAAAGTCCAATTCGAAAACAATAGGCCCAATTGATATTTGCAAATCGCAACTTCAAATTAAAAAATCCAATTCGAAAGCAATAGAACCAATTGATATTTGCAAATCGCAGCTTCAAATTAGAAAAGTCCAATTCGAAAGCAATAGACCCAATTGATATTTGCAAATCGCAGCTTCAAATTAAAAAAGTCAAATTCGAAAGCAATAGACTCAATTGATATTTGCAAATCGCAACTTCAAATTAAAAAAAGTCCAATTCGAAAGCAATAGACTCAATTGATATTTACAAATCGCAGCTTTAAATTAGAAAAGTCCCATTCGAAAGCAATAGACTCAATTGATATTTGCAAATCGCAGCTTCAAATTAAAAAAGTCCAATTCGAAAACAATAGGCCCAATTGATATTTGCAAATCGCAGCTTCAAATTAAAAAATCCAATTCGAAAACAATAGGCCCAATTGATATTTGCAAATCGCAGCTTCAAATTAAAAAAAGTCCAATTCGAAAGCAATAGACTCAATTGATATTTGCAAATCGCAGCTTCAAATTAGAAAAGTCCAATTCGAAAGCAATAGACTCAATTGATATTTGCAAATCGAAGCTTCAAATTAAAAAAGTCCAATTCGAAAACAATAGGCCCAATTGATATTTGCAAATCGCAACTTCAAATTAAAAAAGTCCAATTCGAAAACAATAGACCCAATTGATATTTGCAAATCGCAGCTTCAAATTAGAAAAGTCCAATTCGAAAGCAATAGACTCAATTGATATTTGCAAATCGCAACTTCAAATTAGAAAAGTCCAATTCGAAAACAATAGACCCAATTGATATTTGCAAATCGCAGCTTCAAATTAAAAAAGTCCAATTCGAAAACAATAGACCCAATTGATATTTGCAAATCGCAGCTTCAAATTAAAAAAGTCCAATTCGAAAGCAATAGACTCAATTGATATTTGCAAATCGCAACTTCAAATTAAAAAATCCAATTCGAAAACAATAGACCCAATTGATATTTGCAAATCGCAGCTTCAAATTAAAAAAGTCCAATTCGAAAACAATAGACCCAATTGATATTTGCAAATCGCAGCTTCAAATTAAAAAAGTCCAATTCGAAAGCAATAGACTCAATTGATATTTGCAAATCGCAAATTCAAATTAAAAAATCCAATTCGAAAACAATAGACCCAATTGATATTTGCAAATCGCAGCTTCAAATTAAAAAAGTCCAATTCGAAAACAATAGACCCAATTGATATTTGCAAATCGCAGCTTCAAATTAAAAAAGTCCAATTCGAAAGCAATAGACTCAATTGATATTTGCAAATCGCAACTTCAAATTAAAAAATCCAATTCGAAAACAATAGACCCAATTGATATTTGCAAATCGCAGCTTCAAATTAAAAAAGTCCAATTCGAAAACAATAGACCCAATTGATATTTGCAAATCGCAGCTTCAAATTAAAAAAAGTCCAATTCGAAAGCAATAGACTCAATTGATATTTGCAAATCGCAACTTCAAATTAAAAAATCCTATTCGAAAACAATAGACCAAATTGATATTTGCAAATCGCAGCTTAAATTAAAAAAGTCCAATTCGAAAACAATAGACCCAATTGATATTTGCAAATCGCAGCTTCAAATTAAAAAAAGTCCAATTCGAAAGCAATAGACTCAATTGATATTTGCAAATCGCAACTTCAAATTAAAAAATCCAATTCGAAAACAATAGACCCAATTGATATTTGCAAATCGCAGCTTCAAATTAAAAAAAGTCCAATTCGAAAGCAATAGACTCAATTGATATTTGCAAATCGCAGCTTCAAATTAAAAAAAGTCCAATTCGAAAGCAAAAGACCCAGCTGAAATTTGCAAATCGCAACTTCAAATTAAAAAAAGTCCAATTCGAAAGCAATAGACTCAATTGATATTTGCAAATCGCAGCTTCAAATTAAAAAAGTCCAATTCGAAAACAATAGGCCCAATTGATATTTGCAAATCGCAACTTCAAATTAAAAAATCCAATTCGAAAACAATAGACCCAATTGATATTTGCAAATCGCAGCTTCAAATTAGAAAAGTCCAATTCGAAAGCAATAGACTCAATTGATATTTGCAAATCGCAACTTCAAATTAGAAAAGTCCAATTCGAAAACAATAGACCCAATTGATATTTGCAAAGCGCAGCTTCAAATTAAAAAAGTCCAATTCGAAAACAATAGACCCAATTGATATTTGCAAATCGCAGCTTCAAATTAAAAAATCCAATTCGAAAGCAATAGACTCAATTGATATTTGCAAATCGCAACTTCAAATTAAAAAATCCAATTCGAAAACAATAGACTCAATTGATATTTGCAAATCGCAGCTTCAAATTAAAAAAGTCCAATTCGAAAACAATAGACCCAATTGATATTTGCAAATCGCAGCTTCAAATTAAAAAAGTCCAATTCGAAAGCAATAGACTCAATTGATATTTGCAAATCGCAACTTCAAATTAAAAAATCCAATTCGAAAACAATAGACCCAATTGATATTTGCAAATCGCAGCTTCAAATTAAAAAAGTCCAATTCGACAACAATAGACCCAATTGATATTTGCAAATCGCAGCTTCAAATTAAAAAAGTCCAATTCGAAAGCAATAGACTCAATTGATATTTGCAAATCGCAACTTCAAATTAAAAAAGTCCAATTCGAAAACAATAGACCCAATTGATATTTGCAAATCGCAGCTTCAAATTAAAAAAAGTCCAATTCGAAAGCAATAGACTCAATTGATATTTGCAAATCGCAGCTTCAAATTAAAAAATCCAATTCGAAAACAATAGACCCAATTGATATTTGCAAATCGCAGCTTCAAATTAAAAAAGTCAAATTCGAAAACAATAGACCCAATTGATATTTGCAAATCGCAGCTTCAAATTAAAAAAGTCCAATTCGAAAGCAATAGACTCAATTGATATTTGCAAATCGCAGCTTCAAATTAAAAAATCCAATTCGAAAACAATAGACCCAATTGATATTTGCAAATCGCAGCTTCAAATTAAAAAAGTCCAATTCGAAAGCAATAGACTCAATTGATATTTGCAAATCGCAGCTTCAAATTAAAAAAGTCCAATTCGAAAACAATAGGCCCAATTGATATTTGCAAATCGCAGCTTCAAATTAAAAAAAGTCCAATTCGAAAGCAATAGACTCAATTGATATTTGCAAATCGCAACTTCAAATTAAAAAATCCAATTCGAAAACAATAGACCCAATTGATATTTGCAAATCGCAGCTTCAAATTAAAAAAGTCCAATTCGAAAACAATAGACCCAATTGATAGTTGCAAATCGCAGCTTCAAATTAAAAAAGTCCAATTCGAAAGCAATAGACTCAATTGATATTTGCAAATCGCAACTTCAAATTAAAAAATCCAATTCGAAAACAATAGACCCAATTGATATTTGCAAATCGCAGCTTCAAATTAAAAAAAGTCCAATTCGAAAGCAATAGACTCAATTGATATTTGCAAATCGCAGCTTCAAATTAAAAAAAGTCCAATTCGAAAGCAAAAGACCCAGCTGAAATTTGCAAATCGCAACTTCAAATTAAAAAAAGTCCAATTCGAAAGCAATAGACTCAATTGATATTTGCAAATCGCAGCTTCAAATTAAAAAAGTCCAATTCGAAAACAATAGGCCCAATTGATATTTGCAAATCGCAACTTCAAATTATAAATCCAATTCGAAAACAATAGACCCAATTGATATTTGCAAATCGCAGCTTCAAATTAAAAAAGTCCAATTCGAAAGCAATAGACTCAATTGATATTTGCAAATCGCAACTTCAAATTAGAAAAGTCCAATTCGAAAGCAATAGACTCAATTGATATTTGCAAATCGCAGCTTCAAATTAAAAAAGTCCAATTCGAAAGCAATAGACTCAATTGATATTTGCAAATCGCAGCTTCAAATTTAAAAAAGTCCAATTCGAAAGCAATAGACTCAATTGATATTTGCAAATCGCAACTTCAAATTTAAAAAAGTCCAATTCGAAAGCAATAGACTCAATTGATATTTGCAAATCGCAGCTTCAAATTTAAAAAAGTCCAATTCGAAAGCAATAGACTCAATTGATATTTGCAAATCGCAGCTTCAAATTAAAAAAAGTCCAATTCGAAAGCAATAGACCCAATTGATATTTGCAAATCGCAGCTTTAAATTAAAAAGATCAATTAAAAAGCAATAGACCCAACTGAAATCTGAAAAGCGCAACTTCCAATTAAAAAAAGATTAATTCAAAAACAATAGACCAAGCTAAAATTTGAAAAGCCTATCTTCAATGCAAAAAAGTACATTTAATATATTAACGGCTATATGTAAGTGTCTCTGTCTGTCTATCTGTCTGTCTATCGGTCTCTCTCCATATTTTTAAACTCATGGAAACTAAAAGTCATAGAGCGGCGCTAAAGGTCTCAAATGATTGGATTTTTTACGGCCTGTTATTTTATGTGTTTTTAGCCAGTTAAAATTTTTGAAGGCGTCAAAAATTGGTGGAAAAATTGATAAACATTTATCTTAATTTATTTTTTTTTCATTTTTTATCGATTTAAAACGTGGTACATTGGTGCAGAGATAACGTCAGCAACTTTGAATGCTACAGTTTCAGACAAACCCCGCTATTATAAAATAAAACACCCCCAGCCATAAATTGGAAAATTCTTACTTTAAATAAAAAAGGACAACTTTAAATGAAAAAGGACAACTTTAAATAAAAAAGGACAACTTTAAATAAAAAAGGACAACTTTAAATAAAAAAGGACAACTTTAAATAAAAAAAATAACACTTTTTAATTCTAAAAGTTCAACTTCAACTTTGAAAAGGCCAAATTCAAATAAAAATACAAATGAAAATGCTTAACAGAAAATTCATGCAGCCCAACTTCAATTTAAAAAAGAAAAACTTTCAATACAAATAAGAAAAGCCTAGCTGAAAATGCGAAAATCTCAACTTCAAATTAAAAAAAAAACATAAATAATTTCTGAGCTTAAAAAAAAAATAAATGTGAGCTTGAAACACAAATGAATCAACTGTTTTCGAAGATGCGCAAATTCACATTTATAAGTTCACATTATGCAAGCAGTTTATTTTGGTTAATTGTACGGAGGATTCAATGTCCAGAACTTTCATGGCGAGTAATTAATAAAGTATTACTGCAAATATTAATGCACGGAATTCCGTAATTTCAGTTAAAAATAAAGACTAGTTTGCCAAATATCAACAAATCAGATTCGATATATTTTAAAATCGCCATGCGCTACATTAAACGTCTTTGTTGAATTATTTATTGGATACCTTACAATATAAACACTAAATAAACTCTTAATATCTAGATACCAATGTTCTGGTATGGGGAGTGTATTATATTTGTAAATGGGGCTCAGATTATTTGTTTGTATTATTTATGCATTAATTTACACTTGCTTTTTGTTTCATCTTAGACTAATTAGAAAACCAATATGTCTGAATAAAGATATATCGTCTTGTTTTTATTAAATTAATTGTTGTTTTAAAAATATTTAGATTGTTTTGATTACACATTTTCAGTACTAGTTGCGTACCGTCTCGGTCGATTCAAACTTAGACCTTCTTCATAGGTGCCTTATTGAACACAAAAATCTTTTTGTCGAACTCGGGAATGTATACGAAATCGCTAATAGAACCATTTATTCATTTAATCCACGAAAGTAGCATGTTCTCGTTTCGTCAGCCATTACTAAGTGGAACTTCTTAGTGATTCTAAAGTGTATTTTGAGTGTTGCCTATGATGACGGTTGAACCTTCACCTTTCAGAAGAGTGACACTGTCAACTGATTTTTAGCAAGTACTTTATCCAGTACGCTTCGTGTCCTTCTTAGACTGAAGAGGATTAGCGGTTATATTGACCAAAACGAAAATTGTACTCAAGATGAGTACAATAGTTCAAATAATCTTAATAATACGAATCATCAGTCGCCCCCCCCAAAAAAAAATCAGAAACGTAATATTATTTTTAGAGTTCATCCTTTGCTATTTTTTCCTACGAATATTTTAGTGTTTTCACAATTTATATTACATTACAAAATATACGGCACAATCGCGTTGACACACCGGTTCTCGTCAGATCACCGAAGTTAAGCAACGTTGAGCCTGGCTAGTACCAGATGGCTGACCATTTGGGAAGAGTAGGCGCTGTATGTGCTCTCCGCTTATCTCGGCATTTGTTTCCAGTTGTCTTGTACTTCACTTGTCACTGGTATTTAACAATGTCGTCTCAGGAGAGGTGCGGTTGAAGATTGCGTACCTCCTCCCACAAAGATTTCACGCGCAAGCAACCCTTCGTGGGTATCCATAGTCTGTCCAAGACTGAAGGAGCCTGTTGCTGCTACATTACAAAGGGGCGAAATAACTATATACATAAGATAATGTAACTATTATTTAGAAAAGACAAAAAGTATGTTACCAAAAAGTAAAGCTAAAATGAAAAGAAAAACCTGAGCTTTCCGACGTTATTGTTAACTAGCTGAACGCCCGGAGTTACCCTGTCGCACAATACGTTTAAACATGATATTTTAATTTATGTGGATTGTGTAGGTATTATTATAGAATCGACCCTCTATTGAATATTATATACTACGAGGAATAATTTACCCGATTTACTAATTCGCACAAAAATAAATAAATAAAAAAATAATTGTGTCGATCGTTAAATTCCAGCTGTGTTTACAATATCACGTCGACTGATATTTAGACAATAAATGCCCCGGAAAAGTAACCCTTATTGCTGTTTAGTTTTTAAATAGTCAAAAGAAAAAATGATTTGCGGAAATTTTAAATGGTACCTCTTCTTTTCTCGTAAATTTCCATGGCAGGTGCTCGTCTGAACTCCAATCTCTAGTCCCCCCTCGCCAATCTTTCACAAAAAACACCCGTCTAGCTGAATCCACCGTGAAAAATTTCCCCCACTCTATATCTGTGCCTAAATCAAAACGTGGATTCCATGAACAAAGCTTCTTTCTTAGAACTGCACGCCTGTGGAACTCTGTTCCGTCTGCCTGCTTCTCACCGGACTACAACTTGGATGTCTTCAACGTTAACAAATTCCTAATAAACCGCCCCTTAAGTAAACACTTCATCAAATCTCCACAATAACGTAATGTAGTTGCAATAACCCATTATCCCTGAGTGGCTTCCGGGCCTTGATAAGTGGTGATCACTGTGTAAAAAAAAGAAAAATGAACTCATTAATAACAAAAAATTAAAATAAAATGCTGAGCTTCACACGAGCTTAAACATAAGATCATTCTACCTGCAGTCCAATGCTCTACAACTGAACTATACTCCCAGATGTCAATAATTCTGTTTTTAGAAAAACAAAGAATTTGCTAAGATTTTATTATCTGCCTTGCTAGTGTAACTTGTAAAAAGCTCTTTGTTAAAATTCTTCTTTTTAATCTACAAGAAAACAAAACTGTTTTTAGGATCAGATTTTTCGATTTTCGATACATATCTAATGAATTTCTGTATAAATCATATCTAAGAACAATGTCAGACATATAAATTAGCTTTGTGTGAAATTTGCAAAAGACAGGCTCAGCCGTTTCGGAACCTATAGGGAAGAAACTCACACACACATACAAAGTGACTTTTATATAATAGCAAAGATAGAGATCCATATTATTTGGACGATGCGGGTTAGTATTTCACCTTGAGTGCTATTCTCAAAGAGTTTCGACCGATGTAAACTCCGACCTTCTTCAAGTGTATCTTTTTGAACTTGGGAATCTTTCCATCGAACTCGGTTATGTGCACGGAGTTTCGAATCCTTTTCATTAATCTGCAAGGATATTATGCACCTGAAGAAGCCTTAAGTAATTCTCAAGTGTATGTTAAATATTTCCCCTTCTAGCAACTAAGAGCTGGATCTCACTTTTTACTTTATCTGTTGCGTCACGAATCTTTGCGGATAATTGGAACGATCGTAAAAATACAAAGTATTAATCATATTTTACAAATTCAGAAACATAAAACTATTGATAATGTTTACTGGTATTATCGTTTATGTTTGACTTCGTGTTTTGAAACTTGAATTCAAGCATAAACATATCACGTCTCACCAAAGGTATAATTATTTGGTAAGAATAGCTTAAATGAATGTTCAAATAACCCAGTTGGAAGAACTTTATAAGATCGAAAAGTTTCGGTTTCGATATCCGATCATTGCATCTGTTTTACTTAATGGAGGATATTTTTTTATTTATTTATTTGTTGCATGATGAGTCTTTCATTTCTTAAAGTAGTACAGATCATATATATTTCGAAATGAAGCAAATTGTTTTGAAAAGAAAAAAAAACCTTACTGTCTCTGTATGGTATTTCGTATTCTTTGAATTAGTCTCGATTTTATGGTTGTTTTTTCGAAGTTGCGATAAAATCAGCTGACAAAGAGGAGGTAACTCTAATAAAAATCGACAGTGGATGTTCTCCCTTCCATCGCCAACATTTTAAGGGTGTTTTCTCTTTTCATTTCCACACAACAACTAATATGCCTGAGCACGGTCGAATGACAATCTGACTGAAACGTTATAAAAATCAAGTCCGATCAATACAAGTAATATAAACACAGCCATCATCTAAAAAATCCACCATTTAACCATGTCTATTTATATATTATAGTTTAACAATCGTTTAGAAATGACAAAACAAATATGTCATCAAAAAGTTAAGCGAAAATGGCAAGAGATAACATCTGAGTTTTCATTTTTCATCTCAAACGAATCTGGCAAAAGGCCATGAAATCTGGAGAACAATCTGATGTTGCTTGTCAGCTCGTTACACAAGCAGGATGGATCGAATATGCGCACTACTAAAAAGACGAGGGCACCCTGAAAAGGTTTCTTTTGTTTGTATCGTTTTTTTTTTGTTTTTTTTAGTTTTTTTTATTACTGTGAGATGAAAGTCACCTCGGTGAGATGAAGGACGTTTTCCTATTTTCGAGGAAGAGATGGGGGATAGACGTGAATGAAACGAACGAAAGGCAAGAGAGACAAACGCCTACGCCTACCTGATCGCTCGTTAGACTTTATCAACGGCGCAAAAATAGCAAAGTTTGGCAATAGAACAGAGCAGGTCTATGTTACTCCTTACACGAATCTATATATAGATCATTGTTTCGAATCATGAGGTCGATGAGCCATATATATATATATATATATATATATATATATATATATATATATATATATATATATATATATATATTTATTTATTTACGTGTAATTTGTTTTACATAAGCGACATAATAATACTTATGTAAGAAAAATACAAACGATATTTTTCCCTATTTGGTATTTTTCCCTATTTGGAACACACTTGTATTAACTTATATATTTATATATATATATATATATATATATATATATATATATATATATATATATATAATTCTAGGTTAATAGTTCCAAATAACAAGTATATATATATATATATATATATATATATATATATATATATATATATATATATATATATATATATATGTACGAGTCGTAGAAATTTCCTGGTTGGTATCTAGGGGCGCATTAATTGACTGGGAGGGATGTACCCCCAGTCTTCGTTAGCACATGTATCTAGGAGAAGGAAACTCTGATGTAAAAAAACTGCGGTCTACTGTATACTCTGTCCTGTGGTAGTGATCTGGACCGACATAGGTTAGCAGCAATACCAAAAAGGGTGGTTGGTTCTACACAAAGCCTTCACCACCATAAACAAATCATCTGTGTGGATTATCAAGCAACTTAATTGTTGTGGCGGAAGCTGATACGTCGAAATCGACGGGAGAGCCCATCATATATATATATATATATATATATATATATATATATATATATATATATGTCTTTTTTTTCTTATTACCGTTTTATCTGTTTGGCTACATATGTTTCAGATGTTGGACCATGTTTACGATCCAACAGCCTCGTCAGGCCTTACAGAAGTGGTTGTTAGTTATTGGAAGAAAGTGTTTTACAAAGAGATACGAAAAAAAAAACAAAGGGAAAGGCGGGCATTGACAATATTTCAGTTTTGAAGGTTAAAGATACATTCGATTGTATTGTGTGTGTGGGGGGGTAGCAGATTCAGGTAGGCCTGGGTGGAGATATATGGATATAGGGAGGGGAAGGTGAAGAGAGAATGATTGAGAGAAAAGTGAGGGAGTAAAGAAACGAAGTGGAGTATCAATTTAAATTTTAACTGGCTTTTGGTTTTTAAAAAAGGTATATTAAATAGATGAGAAAGAGAGGAGAGAGCGAGAGGGAAAGAGAGGAATTGGGAGAAGGGAAGAGAGGGAGAGAGAGAGAGAGAGAGGGAGGGAAACGGTTAGTGTAGATGTCATTTTTTTGACAAGTACGGGGTTCATTTAAAATCTTTTTAGTCGCTATAGGTCGGTTATAATGGGTTGTTTTTTTAAATACATAATTTACGCACGCGCACATTCGCATATATACATATACATACATATGTACACTTCTAGGCATCCACATACAGACATATACGTACACACACATATATATAAACAAAGTACATGCAGATATACATGGGTCCATGAACAGACATACACCCATATACACACAATTCTTATACACATATGTACACTCACATAAATATATAGGCACATATACATATATATATATATATATATATATATATATATATATATATATGCATACATATACACATACACCCACTTATATTAATATATGTGGAGATAAGGTCTCCAGTAAGAAGTAGATGTACATACACGCACACACATACATACACATATATATACACGTATATACAATTACATAAATATAGATATTAATAAAAAAATATAGGCACATAGATATGTATAGACACATACACACAATTATATATATATACACATATATACACAGACATGCCCATATTTATACTCAGTAAATAAGGTAAAGTTAGGACAATTAAACAATAATAGTAGATAAATAAATAAAAATAATAATGACAAAATAAATAAGTAAACAGATGGTTATGGTTATATTGCGAAGTTAGCCAGATGCATCGCTAAGTTCACATATATACGGGGTGAGCCCCAAACCCTGCTATTGGGTGTATATATACATACACATATACATATATATATATATATATATATATATATATATATATACAGACCTGCACATACCCATACTAAGCAAACTTGGTATGAGTATGTGCCCACTCTGACAAAGTACAAAATAGACTTCGGGGATTAGTGGGGAATGCCCTTTTCTCTTCCCTGCAACCTCTCTCCCACAGAATAGACGTTGCGATCCTGTCTTTGTTTTATCTTTATTTCCATGGCAATGTCTGGTCCCCACTCGCCAATCTTTGACGATAAACACTCCTCTAGCTAAAACCACTGTCAGCAATTTCCCCGACTTTTTATCTGTGCCCAGATCAAAGCGTAGATTTCATGAACAAAGCTTCTTTCTGAGAAGCCCATGCTTGTGGAATTCTCTTCCGTTTGCCTGTTTCCCATCTGACTACAACTTGGATAAACAAATTCCTGATTAATCGCTCCCTTAAGTAAGACATTTTATTAAATCTCCAATACCAACTATTACAACGACATTATCCCCTTGATTACTGTACACACAATAACCCTTATCCCGAGTGGCTTCCGGGCCTTGATAAGAGGTGATCACCATGTAAAAAAAAAATCAATCTCGAAAGCCGTGGAGATGTTGCGGGTAACCATTCTGAAAGCCGTTATCTATATGAGGATGTGGGGGTTGTCCATTCCGGGAGACATAGTAAACATGAGGAGGTTGTGGGTGTCTCTTCCGAAACCCGTTTTTAACATGAGGAGCTTGGGGATTTGTCTACAAAAACAAACAAACAAAAAAACAATAACAGCAACTCTACTTTATTCCTTTTTACTAAGCGGGGATTATTTGATTATAGATCAATTGTTGTTTTTTTTTAAGATAATTTTTTTCTTGGATCCACCTACACATTTTTCTTAAAATGACGACTTTTATAGGAGTTTAATAAATATTTGTTATCCGATTCATTGCTTATTCTTACATGCTGCTGTAACTTCTAAGCTATTATGATCTTCCTTTCAAACAACCATTTGTAAATTCCATGTTCTGTATTTGCTTTCCCTTTATTTCGGCATTGTTTCTTGTTGTCCTGGATGAAGTGAATAGTATCAGTAAGTAAAGAATAGCCTTTTAGAAAGGTTTTATTAACTGTAAAATACACGTACGCTCTTGAAAGGATCGAGCGGGAAAATGAAACAGAGGGCGCTTTTATTATGAATGTCAATCCCAAGGGGGATAACTCTTAACAACAAATTAAATCATAACATTTTCCCCGTCCTAAAGTATTCAAGTAAGGGGTAATTAATTATAGACAAATTTTTTTTTTTTTTTTTTTTTTTACAATCACATAAGAATCATTTTATTTACAAATAACATATGAACCCAAACTGCAGTTTTTTCAGTATTTAGTCACAAAATCCTTATATTTACTAGGGAATTGTCGAACTCGGGACGACCTCCGCACAGATTGGCAGGAATGCTGATTTTCAGTATTATTTTTTAGTGAAATCTGATTTTCTTCAAGATCAGACGATTGATTTTTGTCTTCCTCATGACCAATGTTTTCATTAGTAGAAGGTTCAAATAAAGTCTCTGAAGTAGTAGGATTATTATTAGAGTTTTCTTCATTTGATTAGTTTGGAGCTAAGTCTCGAATGTTGACAGTGGTTTCAGTACCAGAAGGTAGTTGAACATAAGCGTAGTGGGGGTTGACATCTATTAGGGTTACAGGAGGGTCATGTTTACTTGTTTTAGTGTGGTTTCTAATATATATTGGGCCTGGTTTAACCCAAGAAGGAATTGAAATTCCGGAAGCAGATTTACGACTATATTTAAATAGTCTATCATGGGGAGTCATATTAGTGGCAGTACAAAGTAATGATCTAATTGAATGAAGTGCGTCCGGTAGTATGTCTTCCCAATAAGGTAGTTTCATTTGATTAGAATGTAATGTTGTTTGAATGGCCTTCCATAAGGTACCGTTGAGTTTTTCAATCTGTCCATTACCTTCAGGATGATATCTACTTGTTTTAGAAGTAGCAATTCCTTTTTTGTGTAAAAAATCCTTTATTTCTCTTGCTAAGAAATCAGAAGCACGGTCAGTATGTATCATGTCAGGCAAACCAAAAATTGAAAAGAGTTTGTTTAGACAGTGGATAATGGGTTTGCTTGTCATATCTCTGCAAGGAAAAGCGAAAGGAAAACGGGAATACTCATCAATTAGAGTAAGTAGATATTTGTTGCCATGTATAGAAGTAGGTAGAGGGCCTTTAAAATCAAGATTTAATCGTTGAAAAGGTAATATGGCTTGAATGAGAGTCCCTCCATTGGTATTGGCGAATTTGGGTTTCAGTAATTGACAGGATGAGCAAGAGTCAGTAATATTCTTAATTTGATCCAAAGTAAAAGGGAGGTTCCTCGTTCTTATAAAATGGCTTAGTCTTGAAACACCAGGATGACATAATTTTTTATGTAAATCACGAAGATCTTGTAGATTGTAAGTAAGAGCAGAGATGCGAGAGAATGTGTCAGCAGCAATATTTTCAGGTCCAGGTCGATAAACTATCGTGAAATTGTATTGGGATAATTCTATACGCCAACGACATATTTTGTCATTCTTAATTTTTGATTTTCTTTTATTGTCGAATATGAAGCTGATGCTCTTCTGATCTGTGATGACTTTACAGTGCCAGCCGAGTAGAAAATGTCGCCACTTACGGAGAGCTTCTACAATAGCGGCTGCCTCTTTTTCTAATGCATGGTGCTTAATTTCGTTAGTATTGAGAGTTCTTGAAAAAAATGCAATAGGACGACCTTCTTGATTTAGTGTTGCAGCAATGCAATAGTTACTAGCGTCCGTTTCTACTTCAAATTCTTTATTTGGATCTACCGTTATTAAAGTGGCGTCTTTTAGATCATTTTTCAATGTTTGAAAAGATTTTAATACAGATGGAGGTAGTGGAAATTCTTTGTTTTGATTTAGTAATAAAATTTTATCAGAAATTTTTTTAATGAATTTGCAGTAATAGGAAAACATTCCAACTATTCTTTTTTGAGATTTAAGATTCAGCGGGGGTGGCATTTCGAGTAATGGTTTTAGTCTTTGATAATCGGGAGCTATTTGATTATTTTCTATGGTGTAGCCGAGTAGAGTAATAGAACTAGAAGAAATTATGCTTTTATTTTCATTTAAAGTGATGTTATATTGTTTAGCAATTTTGTAGAATTTTTGAAGATTGTAATCGTGTTCTTCTTGATTTTTTCCACATATAGTTACGTTATCAACATACACAAAGGTATCGGTTAGATTTTCTTTTTCTATAATATAGTCTATGCTCCTCTGAAAAGCACTTACTCCATTGGTGACGCCAAAAGGAAGACGAGTAAATTGAAAAAGTTTGCCACTTACTTCAAACGCAGTGAATTTACGATCAGCATGATTTATAGGTATTTGGTGATAAGCAGATTTTAGGTCGAGAGTAGAGAAGATGTTATATTGAGCGATGTCGTCTACCATCTTATTGATATTAGGCATTGGGTAAGCGTCTAGTTCCGTGAATCTATTAATGGTATCGCTGTAGTCGACTACCATTCTTTTCTTATGATTCTCATTCGAAGTTACAAGAACTTGCGCTCGCCACGGAGATATCGAAGGTTCAATTATGCCTTCTTTCAACATTCTAGCAGTCTCTTCTTTTATGAATTTGTTGGCGGCAAAAGTGTAACGTCGGGATTTTGTCGCAATAGGAGTAGTATTAGGAGAAAGATTAGAAAAGAGAGGAGGGGGTGGAACGTTTATAGTAGGAAAAAAATTATTTGTGTTTATAGCTCCAATTATAAGTTTGTCTCTAGGACCGTCGAATTTAAGTGTTACTTTTTTTATATTTTTTTAAAATATCTTTTCCGATTATTAAATCAATGAAAAGGTTTTCAATGATTTCAATTGTTATTCCAGAATGGGTTTTATCTTTCAGTATTAAATCCACGACAGCTTCGCCAGTTATTTTAGCATGTTGATCGGAAGCAGCCAGAGCTATAGTTTTGTTTTTAGGTATTGTGAAGAGTTTAAGTTTTTTAGCAGTATTTTCATTAATGAATGTTTTTACACTGCCGGAGTCCACCATAGCGTTCACGAAGTGCCCGTTAATTTGGCATTGAGTGAATGTGACATCTTTGGAGTTAGTTCCTAGTCAGGATAGAGAAGGTGAGGGGTAGTCAGAGTCGTCATAAAGAACAGCAGTATGAGTGTTAGAAATAGAAGATTTACACACTTTAGCCCAATGACCATTTTTTTTGCATTTTTTACATTCGGCGTTTCGTGCAGGACATAAATATCGAGGATGACGTGATTTTCCACAGAAAAACAAACCCCTTTTGGATGCATATTTTCTTTAGTCACAGCTATACGATTGTAGCCCGAAGGATTATTTGTAGCTGCTACAGTAAAGTTATTTGCGTAGCTTATCGAATGCTTTTCTGCTTGTTCAAGAGATCTGGCCGTGGCATATATGTCTTGTAAAGTCAGGATGGGTTTTTCTAACAGTCGTTGTCGGATGGATGAAGAAGAAATTCCGCCGATGAAAGCTTCCCGAATGTATTGATTTTTGTTTTCTTCAGCAGAAACCGCTTCGAAGTTACATGTTTTGGCAAGCATTTCCAATTGTAGTATGAAGGCATCTATATTTTGTGTTGTTTGTTGCTTCGTCGTCATCAATCGATATCTATTATAAACAATATTTTCAGGTTTTAAATAAGCGGCGTCCAATGTTCTTAATGCACTATCGTAGTCGGTTTTATCGCTTATTAAATCGAAAACAGAGGCTGAAATACAATTGATCAAGGCAAAGAAATTATCTGAAGTGTTTTCGATTAATCCGTTATTATGTGAGCGGATATAATTCTGGAGGGTTAATTTCCAATGCCTATAGGATTTTTCGGAATTAGGGCATGTAGGTTCCACCTCGAATCTGTCGGGACGTAAGATTCGATCCATTATTTTTATTTTTTTTTTTTTTACAGTTAATAAAATTGAAGTGAATAGTATCAGTAAGTAAAGAATAGCCTTTTAGAAAGGTTTTATTAACTGTAAAATACACGTACGCTCTTGAAAGGATCGAGCGGGAAAATGAAACAGAGAGCGCTTTTATTATGAATGTCAATCCCAAGGGGGACAACTCTTAACAACAAATTAAATCATAACACTGGATATCTACTTTCTACTGGACTTAAGCAGTGCCGATTCAGGAGAGGAATGGTTGGAGATTGCGCAACCCTAGCTTCACTATTACACTTCCAGGAGATATCCATTATTTTTTGAGACTGAACGGGGGTAACAACGACGACGACTCTAATTAGATAGGGAAGCCATTATAGTGTTTTATTATATGACCCTTTCATTCATATTCGTGGATGTCTTCGTGTAGCTTTGTAGCAGAGATTTTTGATCTGATCTTTCTATACCTTCCGCTGTAGTACGTGTTACATTGTAGGGAAGCCAGAAGAGGATGATAAAAACGTGTAAAGTGAGTCAGGTTCTATAGCCACGTATCAAAGCGACATCTAGACATGTGTGACTTTTACCTTTTCTTCATCCAGGAGTTTTGTGTCTTCATTGCTGGGTTCAGTGATGAAACATGAAATGGCCAACACCATTACCGATTGAGACAACTGTTTTTTTTTTTACTTTTGTAAAACCCCAGAAACAACGATGACTTTATTTTATACAAAATATAAATTTATGTCAGTATCCTCGTAGTCTTCACCAGGATTCTGCATTACGCGTCTACATGCTTGTACCTTCTAGTCCCGCTTCCTGGCTTTTTAAGCACATATGCTCACTTTTGTGACCAAACCCAAACTCATCAATCTAATATTCTAGACTCTTGCCCTGTCAGTCTTTTACGTCATCATACAAAACCACACATCTCCTAACGTGTGACCTGTCACGTACGCAACTGCTCAAGGTTATTTTGTTTATTTTTAACTTAGCTATAACTTACTTTTTCATAGTTGTGGTTTTGTTTCTTCCTTAGACGTACAACATCTGTAACATATATGTTTGCAATAATTAAAAAAACAACTCTTCTTTGACTTCAACTATTAAAGGACGAATGCTGAGCATTGCTTCATTAAGAAAGGAATACATAAAAAGTTAGAATAGTCTATTGTAAACGATAATGTCTATGAAAAAGCCAGCATGCTTCCATTGACGAACTCTGTCTCTTGCTCTCTGGGTCATAGCAGTAGATCCAACTATCATCAAAGGTCATCAGAGCATCAAGAACCTCGGGATCTGAATTGATCAGATCGACCATCTCTCTGCTGTCATGACAACATATTTCTTTCTGATCTTTTCTGAGCACGTTTTGGACAAATTTTGCGGAAATCTTTCACGAATAATTGTGTGTAAAGTTCCTGCACTGACATCAATCTGTGTACTTGTTTCTATAAACATATGACGGATCTTATCCATGTAAGTCTTTATTTATCAAATTCACTCTAGTATTCTTACTTCCTTACTCCTCCCACACCTCTTATTATCCCTCACAGACTCCTTGTTTTCCATCGAATCACTTATGCCACTCGAAAACTGACGTGCAAGATAGGCAAAGAGAAGCCTAAATCATTCCATACGTTTCTATGGGAGTTTTTTCAAGTTTCAAACAGAATTTTATCACATATAGTTCAAATTGCATTTCTGAAATTCACCAATCAGATTTAATAAGATGTATTCCAATTCGGGCTCTACTTGTTACTTTGAACCTGAAACCATAAAAAATATCGGACATTTCCTTATATATATATATATATATATATATATATATATATATATATATATATATATATATAACAGTAATTTTTCAAGAGTCTACAAAATAATTTGAAATGCTTGCAAAAAAAAGTCAGGAAACTTACGGTTAGCACCTCGTATATCAAGGGCGTTTACACGGTGTCTGCAGCATTTTCCATATAAAGTTCTAGACTAAACGTTCACTTTCATTTGAGCTCATCGGAAATACAGGGTGGGGCGATAAAGTTATCGCGCCCTTAAAAAAACAAAACTAAAGCTTCATTTTAAAACTTTTATTGGCAAAAATAATTCCAGGTAAGTTGATTATTGTTGTGGGGGACAACTAACGCCTATTTGAGAACTAAGTGGAATTAACGAATCCTATGAATTACACTGGTTTAAGAGACTAGATGGAGACTTCATTCCATGTTTAATCGCATGATACGAATACGTTCCTCTCATACCATTAAGTAGCTCCTGTACTCTTTATGATAAATACATGTATACCTATACACGTTACACTACTCGTGGCTTCCTTGAGTCTTCAACTATTATGTAGTAGAGCTGACATCTATTCAATGTAGCCGCCTTCACTTATATCACCGCCTCAATACGGACCCGGAAGTAGGAGCATGCTTTTTCTTTCGAAAAGCGCCGATGGGAGCTCGGCAAATACTCGCAGATGGCGTCGATCAGGCTGGCTTTCGTGTTGTAGGATGTCATGTTGGTGATACTTTCGATGTATAACATAACGAAGTAGTTCAGCGGTTTAAGATCGAGGGAAGAGGGGGGGCAGTTAGAGAAGGATAAAATGTTGTAGCACTCCTTCTGACGTCAAGTCTGGGTCTTTTTGGACCTGAGGGTCGGCGCCAAGTCATGCTGCCACACTCAGAGTCTGCAAGCAGCCAGGTGATTGCACGAGATCACCACACTCTTCAGCACATCCAGGTACACTTTGATGTTCAAACTTTAACAAGAAATACTCATCTAGCTGAAAACACTATCAATAATTCCCCCCGCTATTTATCTGTGCCTTAACCTAAACGTAGATTCCATATAGAAAGCTTCTTTATTAGAACTGCACGCCTGTGGAATTGTCTTCCGTTTGCCTGTTTTCCAGCTGACTACAATATGGTTGTCTTCAAGTCCAATGTAAAACAAGTTCTTGATAAGTCCTTCCGTTTAAGTTATCAAATTTATTGAATTTTCATTACTGATAATTACTATATTGTCAAATTAACTACTGTACACTCTTTAACCCTTATCCTCGAGTGGTCCCTGGACCTTGATAAGTGGTGATGCCTATGTAAAAAAAAAAATCTTTCGAGTCGACTTCGAAGATGTAAAGTGGCATGATGTGGCCCTCAATTAAAACAACACGTCCGCGCCCGGAAACGTTATTTTCTGTTATTCGTGGCACTCTAGCGATGCATTTTTAGGGTGTTGGCAATGGTTCTGTTGTCATAACTTAGATCGGTAAAGAGCATGAGTTACACAGCGTCGCATCTCAAATCTCGCTCATTTAACGTTGTGCAGCTTTCAGATATGATAGAAGACTCCTGTCGCTTTTAGGATTTTTGCACCACTAGCCAACTTCTAGATGGTTTGAAGCAAAATAAAAAACTCATTTCATTAAACGGAAGTAGAATGATGTCATCGTTCCTAGGGCGACATTTTCATCCTTTCACTCAAGAACAAAGCGAGTATACCCTAACATAAATTGCATAGCTGACTCCAAACAAACAACTTCATGAACGTCCGATTGTAGTAAATACTAACATTTCTCTAATGAGTATGTGCTAATCTATACACATAGACACATTGGGTTTTATATATAAGTGTAATCGCTTTTAAGTACTTTTATTTTTTCTCTTTTTATGTGTTTCCTTTCTCTTTATTCACCGTTTTTATTTTTCTCCTTCTTTCTCCACTTTCTCATTATTTTCCTTATCTTCTCCATTCTATTTTTAATATCAGCTCTTCTTTAATGATCCTCATTATTTTACCTGGTCCCCTCCCCCCTCTCTCTCTCTCTCTCTCTCTCTCTCTCTCTCTCTCTATATATATATATATATATATATATATATATATATATATATATATATTTCTTTTATTAGGGGTAAACAGTTACATGTTAGTACAGTTGGGGAAGCAGGAAACTAGAAGAGAATTCCAAAGTCTTACAGTTCTGGAGAAGAAGCTATTAGAGTAGAAGGCTTTCTTACATCTAGGAATCTCAACTGTATAGGGGTGGGACTTCGCTGCTTGTCGGGTTTGTCGGGGGTATTTTCGTCGAGGTAGTACAAATGCTTGTAGTTCGTCAGAACATCTACCATTAAGCTTTAATAAACTTTGTTAGAATGACATCCATAGATGAGCACATCATTATCTTCCAGTGTTCTCTGTCAGGAAAGATTTCTCCTCCACTGACTAAGGGTCACAGAGGTGGGTGTAAAATCGGAACAGTATTTCTTAGTGTTGTTGGTCTCGTAGTAAAGTAAGGTTGGTATTATTCAATGTGTTATATCATATCATATCACTGTGTTATATTATAGAGATGGGGGAATTTTGTGCCGATGTGTGTAGCCGTATGTGTGTGCGTGTGTGTGTGTTTTAAGATATTGGTTCTGATTTATATGTGAAGGGGTGTACCTTTATATGCACGTATGTGCGAGTGTGTTTTGAATTTGGTTAGTTTGGGTGTTGATATTAAACTCTTTTCAATATGGGAGTGAATCTTGTTACGCAATTTTTCTTTCTGTGTAAGTAATTGTCTATTTGGAAAATTGGAATTATTTTGAAGATATTTCCCCTGCATGTATGCAAGTGTTTTTAAACATAGAGGTGTCTGTTTTCTTAAAATTTAATGTGGCTTTCATGCAAGGCCACTCCATTGCTGAGGTTTTTGGTGACGCCTAATTAAGATTTGTCGCATGCTGTACACCTTAGTGCATACACTGCATTTATAGCGTTGCAGTTTCTGCCTTTTATATTCTGAATGTTTGTGTCGGCTTTTTGAATTCGTATGTGTTTCTTGCTATTATTATGTCACAAACTCCACATCGCTGTTTGTTGCATTTTGTAACTCCTTTTGTATTGTGTTGATTGAGTTTAGAGAAGGTAAGGATGTGTTCGAAATTTTTTGGTTAACGTTTGATTTTTATTATTTTGTTGTTCTAAGAAAATTGTTTAGTTTATCGTTCTGACTGAGAAGGATAAGAGTTTTCGTTATCTCTGTAAGTAGTTTTGTGTTGTTTATGTTGTGTGTAGAAACAACATTTGTTAGAATTTGTTCTTTGTTGTGTTTTTTTGGTTTTTTGGTCTACTGGACTTTTTTGTACAAGCCCGATAGTCTTTCTGCAGTGTTGTTTGTAAATCATTTAGTCGGGTCGAACGGAGGTATTTGTCTGTGACTATCGTGTAAACTGTGTGCCAGAAAGTAGAGTATGGTTTGTCTTTAATAGCATAATTATATATATGAACATGAAAACAAAAATACAGCTAAAAATTGGATAATGTTATACTTGACTAAGCTTTTATATAATCAATATCGTTACTAGTTACTGGCTCACTGAAACATATTTATCAAGGTGTAATAATATATTAATGTTTATGTAAAAAAATAAAATAAAATAAATAATATAATAAAATGTATATTTTGCTCACTTCGGTATTGAGCATTCCTTTATGTAACCTCGTTAAAACTAAATTGGTTGCTTTACTTCTGAAAAAATATTAATTAAATGAATATATGAAAGTAAGAGTCTGTACGTAAACTTTAAGTATTTATTCAACATTGCTCAATACATGTGTAGAGTTAGGTAGTAAGTTATAAAATGTATATGGCAATTAAGCTACACAGAATATTCCGCGTTTCATTTACGCTAGGATTCGTCAGGTTTATATATATATATATATATATATATATATATATATATATATATATATGTATAATATTCCGTTTATGTGCATATATACATATATAAACGGAATGTATAAACATATATATATATATATGTTTTGAGAAAAATAGAAAAACCGAATGAAATTATTAAAATAATCAACGTTTCGTCCTTATTTCAGAGGACATCTTCAGGATATTGAAGTAAAAATGCAAGAAAAGAATAAGTCATAGATCGTACGAAAAAGAGAACAGTTTTGAATCCTAGCCATGTCGGGAAGGAACAAACATATGTGTGCGTATGAGAAGGTTGGGTTGTTCGATGTCTATATATACACTTTTAAAAATATAGACATCGAACAACCCAACCTTCCCATACGCACACATGTTTGTTCCTTCCCGACATGGGTAGGATTCAAAAACTGTTTCTCTTTTTCGTACGATCTATGACTTTTTCTTTTCTTGCATTTTTACTTCAATATCCTGAAGATGACCTCTGAAATAAGGACGAAACGTTGATTATTTTAATAATTTCATTCGGTTTTTCTATTTTTCTCAAAACATAACGTCAACCACCGCTGGTATTTTTACATTTCTTATACACACACATATATATATATATATACATACATATACATGCATAAACGGAATATATATATATATATATATATATATATATATATATATATATATATATATACCCTTTCACGTGTTGCTGTGACTCAATTTGGCACAATGGAAACATTTCTCAAGTAAGAAATTGCATGTTTCTGATCTGCTTAATTTCCCATTACCTTTGGATACATCATTTTTTGTTGTTCAAGTTGCTAAGCCGATATAGGGAGTTTCTGGTTTGCTGACTTTGCAACATAAGGCG
This sequence comes from Euprymna scolopes, assembly GCF_053919585.1. NCBI lineage: Eukaryota > Metazoa > Mollusca > Cephalopoda > Sepiida > Sepiolidae > Euprymna > Euprymna scolopes. The sequence goes on along the minus strand of NC_136496.1, from coordinate 8,560,167 downwards.
TCCATGTGAAACAGTCAGTTTGTAGCTGTAAATATTGTCCCTGAGCTATATTGATGGTGATTGTAAACGACAATCGAATTGGAAAGTGCAATTTCCTAAAGTGAAATGGCCTATCCGGTGGAATCATAGGAATGCGTAGAATGTAGATATTTTCACCTGTGCAAAGTCCTGTTAAGATTGTTGCTTCTATGATGTTCATTATTTTTTCCCGCAAGCAACGTACCATTGTAAACTGAGGTATGTTTATATTTCTAAACATGATAATTAGGACGCCAATTTTCAATTGCAGTACATGCGATGGCATCCCTGGAAAATCTTGTGAATTCTAAAATTCTGTTGGATAATTAGCCACTATCTGATTCAACAACAGTGTCTATGGACTTGTGTGTGACTACCTCACTTGGAATTTTAAGTTGAATAATATCGTTAAGTTCATGAACGTCTTTGTTTTGAGTTGCAAGAATAACTCGTTCACTCAGCCAACGGGAATTTTTATAATTAATTTGAATGTCTGGAAAACCTTTTTTACCAACTCTTCTTTTAATGTAACTAAAGTTAAGAGTTAACGAAATTCGCCCTTAACTTGGATCAGTTGTCACTTTTCCGTAACTAATTTCCCACAAGTGATGCGAAAATATCTCTGCGGATCGAGCTTTCTGCAACTGGATATGCATATTTTTAGTTAAGTTTTATGTCTTTACATGGCACCAAAAAGTAAAGTATTTGAGGCAAGAATTTAATTCGTCCGCTGGTGTTGATTGAGATTGATAGGTAACGTTTGTCTGAAATCTCCCGCAAGCAATATTACTGCATGTCGAAATGGTCTGGTATTGCCAGGTAAATCTTGCAGAGATCGATTAAAGGTCTTAAGTGATTTATTTTTTGTGCCATTGTGCATTCGTTCCAAACAAAAAGCATTTCTGCAATATTTTTTTTCAGTTTTGAAGATATTGAATATGAGAGTTTTGAACAATTGAATGTTTAATAGTAATTTCAAAGCAGAATGATTAGTTCTACTACTTGGTAGTAGGGTCGCAGCTATTCCGCATTCAGCAAGAGCTAACGCTATGTTATTTGTTATCGGATGGCTGTCAAAATAAATTTAATTAGAAAGGTTTTCCCAGTTCTTCCTGGTGCCGTTCAAAGTAGCATTAGTTTCTAAATAACTTGTATTCTAACAGTTACTAATTTAGGTGACTAATTATCTATGTTTGGAAAATGCCTTATTCTCTGTAATTAATTTAGGCGAGTAAAAGAAGATCATTCCATGTTTAGACAATACCTTATTCACAGTAATCATTTTAAGAAACTAAAATAGGATGAGCGATTAGATATGGATAGATAGAGAGGAAGATAAAAGACAGAGATAGAAAAAGAGAAAGAGAGAGGATGATAGAGAAAGGGAGTGAGATAGGGATAGAGGGATTGAGAGATAGCGACAAAGTAAGAGAGGTAGGGAGTGTAAGAGAGAGAGTGAGAGAGACAGAGAAAGGGAGAGAAAGAGAGAGAGGAAGAAATATATAGAGTGCGTGAGAGAGAAAGGGGCTCAAAGACAGATGGAGAGGGTGATAGAGAGAAAGGATAAAGCGAGAGGGAGAGATTGATTGAGAGAGAGAGAGAGAGGTAAGGAATAGAAACAGAGGGTGAACTACATTTCACCGTTTTTCCCTCAATCAGAGTAGAGAAATCCTTCCAGAGTGAAGCAATTTTAAATTTTTTGTCTATCTAGAGTACCCCTTTTTCGGGAGCTCCATTTTCCACACATTAAAAGCCGACCAGTTCTTATGCAGTATTTGAAGCAGACGTAACTAACTGGTTGCTCGGCCTTGCTCGAAACGTCATCTACCGCTGCATTTCGCCGAGTGTCACCGATTATCAAAGCGTAACAACGTTACTCAAAGAAGATACTGAAGAAAATATGTAAACATAATAAAATCACCAGACAAAAAAAAATGTATAACAAAAATAAAAGAAACGACTTACCGTACAAATTTCTGTTTTATTCTTGTAACAAATCAGTACAAAATGATTTTTTACGCACATGTAAAGTCACAATCGTAATTTTTCAGAATTTTAAAATGGTCGATTGTTGCCGAAAAGATACGATGTCGTAAAAAAAAAGTGTTTTTTTTTTTAAATATTGTAATATTTTTTAAAATTTTTACTATATAAAAACACGCTAGGATTAGATGAAAACGCAATCTCAAAATACCGAGGCAATCGCATCAGTAATGTTTGAGATTATGGATTACGAACAAATACTTTGTATATATATATATATATATATATATATATATATATATATATATATATAAACGATAAATGAAAATAAAAGTATTGCTAATAATTGGATGGTGTTATATATCTAATGTATTTGTTGCTGTAGCAATGCTTATCGATTAATAAAGGTGTATATAACATTATCAATTATTATGTATACGTTTGTCAATCAATATTGCTTAGCGAGGACACGTTGTCGGGAGAATGTTTTGACGGCAGATGACATATATATATGTGTGTGTGTGTGTGTGTGTGTTTGTGCGTGTGTGTGTGTGCGTCTGTGTGTGTCTGAGTCTCTGTGTGTCTGAGTCTGTGTGTGTATATATTTCAACGGCGTAATGTAAACACATAAGGTATTTTCCGCTTCGGATTTTTAATCATGTCAAAACATACTTCATCTTCCTTTTGATGGATTGAGTGCTGCTTTTTATTCTGGTGAGTTAAGCGCAAAATAATTTCCCTGACTGATATAATAACTAAGTGATTAGTTATGTGCTACGAAACAGATACTGTCAAGAATTCTAAATGTCAACTGAATGAAAGCAATAAATTGTAAAATGGTCAACATCATGAATTTTGGAATATAGACTTTTTCATTCGTTCATTATATTACTCTGTGATCACATTATGCTTCTTAAATAAGGATTGGTATATATTATAAAGAAATAAAGTATATTTCTACAGTAATATGTATATATATATATGTGTGTGTGTGTGTGTGTGTGTGTGTGTGTGTGTGTGTGTAAGTGTGTGGGTGGGTGTAGCAGGGGTGTCATATTTAATACAGGGACTCAGAACAGATGCCGATAATGTGGGAGAGACATTTACATATATTGCATCATGACGACGACTATGACAATTCTTGGAGGTTTTAATTTAATACAGACTGAGTGATATATGAAGCAAGTGCTTAACACAGAGGAGGGGAGATACATAATTTTTAAGGGTTACACAATGTTCATTATAAGATGATAAACACAATTACCTTTCGTTCGTGATGAAGGATGACACAACACAATATTTGCAACGTAATGGTGATTTTTATATTCATCTTTTCGGCCGATCGATGACGTCAGCAATTCAAAGTTAGATCTACATGTTCAAATCTTCTACCCTTTTATATTCCTATATTGAGAGAAATCCTTTGTTGATGACGTCAGAAGTGTGTTTACCAAACGTGACTAATTTTTCGTGGCCTTACATATGTTTGTCCCACACACTTTTGACAAACAAAAGAATCCTCAATTCTAATCTAACCTATTTTTAAAACAATGCATTTTTAATTTGTATTGTCCATTCGTTTACGGACATATGTGATATTCAGATTTCTAAGAGAATTAACAATAGACTTGATTTCTAAACTTCCATTTCCTAACTTTGCATACAGGGTTCGATTCTAGGCTTATCCTTATCTCATTTTCACTTATCTAGTATTCTTCTTATTTACATAGGAAGCGGACAGGCCTTTCCATGTAATATATATATATATACATATATATATATATATATATATATATATATATATATATATATATAAGAGCAAATAGTTATTATAATAACTATTTGCTATTATCGAGCTTTTACATCTGGTTGAGATAACTTTATAAATATAAATTCTTTAATATTTATAATATACTTTAGTTTTACCATCTTGGATCATATTGGTAAATTTAAGTGTAACTTTTTATTTCAATCGTAATTTTTATTTTATTTTTACTTTTTTATTTTTTATTATATATATATATATATATATATATATATATATATATATATGAAGCCAAATTACAATACGAGGATCTTATAAAATAAATAAACGTTTATATGTTATTTCTTTGAGATTATTTATAATTCCGACGTAATACGCCTTTCTTAAAATACATTATTATTTTATTAGTATCATATTATATGCATAAAAAATTTGGTTGTTAAAATCCGTAATTTGAAAAAGTTTGTTTTTTACTGTGATATAAGCGTTGCTTAAATTTAAAATAAAATACGAAGTCAAGTTATCATCAGACAGTCAAGGCACTCCAGTCTTCATCAAGGCCAGTATCTTAATTAAAAGAAAAAAGATAAAGAAAAAATTGGAAAGCTGTTTTTTAAAAGACATAATGGTTTATATGATTGACGTTTGAAACATGTGTCTGGATTACTAGGAGATAGGGAAGGGAGTTTAATCAAAAGCTATTATACTCAATAACCTTAGTCGTGTTAATTAGGTCAAAAGTCTTCGCTCCTTGGTAACACGAAATTAGAAACTTAGTAACAAATGTAATTACCCAAGATTTAAGAAATTAAGGCAGATACCACATAAAACAAACGAGTAAAAACATTGTTACATATCAAATATGGCCACTATGAAGTGATGTATTTAAAAAATGACTGTTACACAGGAATACTTTATTACGGGCAAAAGGATAAGTAGCGAGTGAAATATGTGTTTATACATTGCAATAAGTAATATGCACCATGAAAGAAATTCATTATAATTTTAAATTAATGGTATATATATATATATATATATATATATATATATATATATATATATATATATATATTATTTTGTTTGTTTATTTGTTTTTATTTTTAATTTTTATGTTTATTTATTTTTTTTATTTTATGTTTTTATTTGTTATTTATTTGTTTTATTTACCTTATT
>NC_136496.1:8532728-8552728 GCF_053919585.1 Euprymna scolopes | reverse complement strand
TTGAATTTCCATTTGTACGAGTAAAATCCAAGAAAATCCCGTAATTGGAAGAAGATGGTCCATAATAATCCAAAGGCAGAAATCCATAGAATAATTCACAAAAATGTGTAGAAGGGAAAAAATGTGTATAAGGGATATATATATATATATATATATATATATATATATATATATATATATATATATATATATATATATATATATATATATAATAGGACAACAAGAGAAGTAAATGAAGACACAAAACTATAACGAGGTAGATATAGAATGGATCATTTATTGAATAATGGAATACAGACAAAATTTGGGGGATAGAAGGGACTCCTTATGCCAGGGCATTTCGAATCCTAACGCTTCTTATCAGAATAGTATAGAAGGTGCGAGATAGCATGGTGGAGATGCGACCTCTAGCGTAAGGTTCGTTAGGGATGGAAAAGATTAAAAGGCATTATAGAGTGTTAGGGGAAGCTTTAATCAATTCTAAATAAATAAGGAGAATATATGTATATATATATATATATATATATATATATATATATATATATATATATATATATATATTCGTTGTTTTAATTTATTTACTTGGATAACTAGTATATAAAATAGTAAACCACGGGCACCTAAACGTGGTTTACTATACCGCGCAAATGAACTGTAGATACAGTTAGACACGTGTATGTGGATAGCTATAGTCTATACTGGTAACCAACTGGTAATAAAACACATTTCGGAACATATATCAGTCATAGATATAATTATATCGATCTTTGAAGCCATTAACAGATCAGTTTTCGCTTTCAGATTATAGTATTGTCAAGGCTGCTGCGAGGAAAGTGGGCTTTCTCTACCGTGCTAGAAAGTTACTTACGCCTGAAAGTATCCTGTATATCTACAAGGCTACCATTCGCCCATATATGGAGTATTGTTGTCACATATTGGCTGGTAAATCTGCTACTAGTCTTTTCCTCTTGGACAGTGTTCAAAAGAGAATCGCCAACCTGATAGGTCGTTAACTGTCATTTAAGATTTACCCTCAATTCCATCGATGAACTGTTGCAACCCTTTGTTTGTTTTACAAGTATTGTTACGTTGTGTGTGGATATGAATATGTTCCAAAACCACGTACATGTTGAATAGTGGCGTTTATATTTTATTTGGATGTTCATGTACGTGTAAATACGGGTATGTATATGCGTCGTATTATTTAGTTGATCGTCTAGTGTGTATATTTTAAAATTTATTAACAGTTCTAACAGGAAACGATTGACATGAACGAATCGAAACAGTTTTGGACAAACATTTCCTCTTCAGAGATTACAATATCATCGCATCTTGGCTGTCTGAAAAAACGCTGCTCCCGGCGTCATGGAGAGACCAACCTCTCCTTGAGTCGTCAGTTCTTTCTTTAACAACTGTCTAGAATCTCCCCAAATCTACATTTCATCACGTGTCTAAGACCGCTGACGTAACAAACCAAAAAGTATGTTTTTTCTGTATTTTCTAAAATCGCATTCTTTTTGTAGTTTTTTATCATTTCAATTGTAAATCACATTTTGCAAATCCGGTATTGTTTATTTTTCTAATCATAATAATCGATCCAGCGACTCGCCGTCGCTCAAATTAAGTAGTAATAATAATAATAATAATAATAATAATAATAATAATAATAATAATAATAATAATAATAATGTTTTGACACCTGACCCTACCTGCCACAGTGAACACAGATACTACGCTATGATCATAGCTAAAGGGTCACAACATTACACAAGTATTTTAATAGTGAATGCTCCAAGAAACTATAAGCCGTTGTGCCCTCTCGACGTAAACACGCCCGACAAACCCAAAAAGCAGCAAAGTCCCACCCCTACACAGTAGAGATCCCTAAATGTAAGAAAGACTTCTACTCTAATAGTTCTTCCCCAGAACTGCTGTACTTTGGAATTCCCTTCCGGGTTCCTACTTCCTCAACTGTACTGAATTATAAAAGTTTAAATGAAATGTAAACAGACATCTTGCTGCTCAACTCCCTACATAGTCTCCCTGCAACATGCCCCTGATAGTAGCCTCTTACATCAAAGTTGGCTGTGCCTTTTTTGGAGTGAAAATGTAATTTAAAAAAATACTGTTTTTGGAGTAAAATACGATTAGATTTCAGTCCTTACATAAAATTCTTGTGCCTATTTGGCCTTGCTTTTAGAAGTCCGTCATTTTTTAAAAGGGGAGTAACTTTATTTATATTATTTTTGATTGAACAAAGCAAGAATACATTTACAGTAAAACAAAAAAAAACAGCATGAATAGAAAATAGTCAATAAACATTGCAAGCCACTGCATTCACAGGAAATATAGGATATGTGCACCTAGTATAATAGCATGCATACTTCATAGATAAATAGCATACGTAATGATTCTTTTTTTTTACACTTTCAGAACTAGCTACATTCACGACTTGGCCTTTTGGTCAAGATCAAAGTGTAGTATCTGTTCCGACAGATACTGCAAGCTATGACTAGCTATGACTAGCAAAGACCAGATGTGGGGGCAACCCCACATGCCTGACCTTTAACCAGCTCCCATTTCCCACCTCTCGGGAGCTGGTCCCCCCTTTCCCTTCCCCCTCCCTTCACTCCTCACATTAAAAATTGGCCTTGTGCCTAATTTGCTCGGTGGGGGAGCAAATAAATACCATCTGTTCCGGCAGATACTGCACTTGAGATAATTTGTACCAGTCAATGGAGGGGAAACCCTCTATACTGGGACAATTATTATTTTTGGTAACCAGAGTGACCCCTTTTAGGGGAGCTGGTTTTTACCTCACATTAAAAACGGCCTTGTGCCTAATTTGCTCAGTGGGGGAGCAAATAAATACCATCTGTTCCGGCAGATACTGCACTTAAGATAATTTGTACCAGTCAATGGAGGGGAAACCCTCTATACTGGGACAATTATTATTTTTGGTAACCAGAGTGACCCCTTTTAGGGGAGCTGGTTTTTACCTCACATTAAAAACGGCCTTGTGCCTAATTTGCTCAGTGGGGGAGCAAATAAATACCATCTGTTCCGGCAGATACTGCACTTAAGATAATTTATACCAGTCAATGGAGGGGAAACCCTCTATACTGGGACAATTATTATTTTTGGTAACCAGAGTGACCCCTTTTAGGGGAGCTGGTTTTTACCTCACATTAAAAACGGCCTTGTGCCTAATTTGCTCAGTGGGGGAGCAAATAAACACCATCTGTTCCGGCAGATACTGCACTTAAGATAATTTGTACCAGTCAATGGAGGGGAAACCCTCTATACTGGGACAATTATTATTTTTTGGTAACCAGAGTGACCCCTTTTAGGGGAGCTGGTTTTTACCTCACATTAAAAACGGCCTTGTGCCTAATTTGCTCAGTGGGGGAGCAAATAAATACCATCTGTTCTTCAGATGCTGCACTTTCATTTCTTGTTCTCTTTCGGTGGAGGAGAAATCCTTCACGGCTGAGACAATTTTTTATTTTTGTACCTTTTCTCCACGTTAAAAAACGACCCTGGTGTCTAACTCTGTCCCGTGGGGAGGCATAGTAAATAGGTACATTCACAGACTTTTGTGCCGATAAAAACTCGACGCCATCTTGAACAGACAAAAGCAATTGCAATTAGAAACATCGATGCGAAGAGAAAAACGTTCGTAAGAATAATAGTTTAAGAATTATAACAAATTATACTTGAAGATCGGTAATGCTGTTAGTGGTATATAGTGCACTATTTAATTGTTTGAGCGGAATTCCGTACTAAGAGAGATGAGAGGTAGTGAAAAGATTTAAAATCGGCTCAGAGAAAGCAAGGAGGGAAGGGAGAGATAAATAGAAAGGCCGGGATAGTAATGAGAAAATTTGAAAAGTGAAGGCGAGAGTATCAGAAAAATAAAGAATTAAAAAGCAAGAATATAAAAGAGAATGAGAAGAGAAGAAGAGTAAGGCAGGTAGAATTAGAGGATAATGATAGATACAAGACAAAAGAGACAGCGAGACGAAGAAAGGCAGTTTGTGAGAAAGGGAGAGCAAAATAAAGAAAGTAAGAGGAAACGACTGGATGGAAAATATATACTAAAAAGAGAGACAGAATGAGAGAGAGGGGAGTGGAGAGAGTAAAAAAACGTAGGGAGAGAGAAAGAGAAATAAAGATAGATAGTTAGAGAGAAAGAGAGAGAGAGAGTGTGTGTGTGCGCGCGTGCGTGTTTGTGTGTGTGTGCGCGCGCGTGTGTGAAGATTAACTGGTTGTGCTTTATATGATTTCTAACTAAGGTATTCGTTGATTTATTGCCAGATATTTTCGAGCTGTGAGTTATTTTTACTTCTTTTCAACTTGGCAAACGAGTTTCGCTGACAAATTACACTGAGTTACAAAATTCTGTTCCAACAGTCCATTCTGTTGGTATTTATTTGCTTCCCCACGAAAGCAACAGGTGACACAAGGTCGTTTTACATGTGGTGGTAAACCAACTCCCCAAAAAGGGGCACACTGGAAGTAGGCAAAAATAACAACTCCCTCAGTATGGAGGATTTCCTCTCCATTGACGAATGACAAATTAAATTTAGTGTAGAATCAGTTCAGATACTACACTGCCAAATCTTTCTTGTTTATTATTTAACTAGCGGGGGTACCCGGCGTTGCCCGAGTGTTTGTTTCCGGGACGGGAGGGGGAGTTTTAAAAAATGTTATGGTAGGTAAGTAGGAAGGATCAAACCCGGAGTCATGAGTAAAAGTAGGAAAATAAAGTGTGAAAAAAAAACATCTGCAACGTTAACAGTTCGGCCACCAAGAAAAGTCCATTCCAGTTGTTTAAGAAAAAAAAACAAAAAAAAACGACTACGGTAGGTCGGCGCGAACGTGAAAATAATTGTGAATTGTCCAGCACGCTAACCACTACGCCACAGAGCACTGCAGCTTAGTTTAGTGATTTTAAATAACTTCACATGAAAGAACTACGAAGCCAAACCGGTGTTCTCTTCTCAACTGTTCCTTGTGAACGATCCCCAAACGGTGTTAAGTGGTGGAAGGGGGGGGAGGAATTTATTAGAGAGAAAATATTTTACCACTTCTATTGATCTTAACCGATTTTGGCCGTGACTTCTCAGCAGACAAAGTATAGAAATCTAAGATTATCGAGGAATTTGAGAAATAATAAGCCTATAAAACACCTCAGATATTGTTCTGCCGTTTTTGCATATTATATTTGCATGAAATATCTTGAATTTTAATCCTAATTATGTCAAAATCAGACGGGAGAAAATGAGTTCATTTTATTTATATAGAGATGAAGAGAAGAGATAAGCCATTATATTTATTTATATATTTTTTGTAAAACTATATCATCAAACCGACTGTTATCTTCACATCAGAAGCCATCTATCACGTATCTATGATAGTAACCGCATCTGGGCGGAGCTTTTCATGATAACGAGATAGGTACTACACTAACCCAGCCCTGAAAATGGAGGGCGTAATTGCTGGGAGGATGTTATCCCGAAAACAGAGCAGATGCGTCATAACTCCCATAAACCTGCTGAAAACAGGAGAAAGGTGATTCCTGGGAGGAATATATATGACCAGATAACTGATTCTAAACTACCTGTAATGAGAGAAGAGGAGATAATACCTGGGGCAGTAGTATCATGACAAACGAACAGACACTGCACTAAACGGTTTTTGCAAAAAAGGATGTAATACTGGGGGGGGGGCATTTTGTAATGAAAATAAAGCGGGCACTACACTAGGGCAGGTTGATTTGCAACTTTTTTCAGAAAATTAACATGGCACTGGTGATGATAGTTGGGATCCTTCAATTTCATAGCATTTTACACAAGACTGACTTTGACATTTCACTATTTTTTATAAAATTCAATTCAAATTAATATATTTATATAAAAGTCATCGAAAGAGAAATAAATACATGAATTATAATCTTAATTATAACTTACAACTAGCAAAATATCTCAACTTTTACTGCATTGGTTAAACAAAATTGTAAAAAAGCTCATTTTGAGCCAATAGCCAGAGAGTTTAAAGGGATTTGGATGATGAAGAAAATCAAAATAGTACCGATAATAATAGGAGCACTAGAAACAATTCCGAAAAAAACTTCGAAAAAAGATTGCCAGAAATTGGAATCAGAGGAATAACTGCAAAAATACAACGACTAACGATAATGAAAACTGCTGAAATATTAAAGGAAACCCTTGAATGCGGAGAATAATAAGAGAAGACAATATAACGAATAAGCGTTACAGGGAATCAAGAACACCGAAGCTGCATATCTACAAGTTCTACACCCCCATTATGCATCCCCCACATTATCTCATCACCGTTCCTCCCAATAGAAAAGTGATACCAAAAAGCCGAGAAGGGTCAAGAAGGATTAAAAGGCCTAGGAGAGAGCGCCAACCAGACCTCGGATGGACAAGCGCGAAGAGAACTGGGACCTTGGGGAGGCTTAGTGCCATTCAAATTCCAGTATAAACCAATAGCCACTGCCAGCGAGAAATCAATGGTAAGAGGCTGTTGCGACGACGCAAATTCATTTGCAAGTGCTATCGAAGTAGATGGAGAGAGTAGGACCTCTGGGGAGACTTCTCGTCACTCAGCTTCCAGAGAACACCACATGTTTCCAATCAGATCGTTTGTTAACTTGTGTGAAAGCTTCATGTGAGCCAATAATAATAATAATAATAATAATAATAATAATAATAATAATAATAATAATAATAATAATAAAATCAACTTAGCCTACAGAAAGACTCGCGTCCTCACCGTTTTCTTAAATTTCTATTTCTATTCTTTATTCATAAGTAGAAATTAGATTTTGGTTTTACTTTCAACAGCCTCCTAACCTTCACCTCTTTATTTTGTCCGTTAATCCTCCTATTCTCTGAGCTATGCTTCTTACAAAGTAGGAAAAATTGCCGCCATCTGAGTCAGAATCTGCCTATCTCATACTTTTGGTTAGATTTTTGTCCTTATTTTAGCTCCTTGCATCAAGTGGTTTTATGCCTTGTCTGGTGCGACCTATATGAAACAACATACATTCGTCCGTCATATAAAACTGCAGTTAGCATTCAAAGATTGTAATAGTATAGATTTTTTTTTTACACAGTGATCACCACTTATCAAGGCCCGGAAGCCACTCAGGGATAAGGGTTATTGCAAGTACATTACATTCGTGTGGAGATTTGATGAAGTGTTTACTTAAGGGGCGGTTCATTAGGATTTTGTTAACATTGGACTTGAAGACATCCAAGTTGTAGTCCGGTAGGAAGCAGGCAGACGGAACAGAGTTCCATATGCGTGCAGTTCTAAGAAAGAAGCTTTGTTCATGAAATCCACGTTTTGATTTAGGCACAGATATAGAGTGGGGGAAATTTTTCACAGTGGATTCAGCTAGACGGGTGTTATTCGTGAAAGATTGGCGAGGGGGTACCAGAGATTGGAGTTCAGACGAGCACCTGCCATGGAAATAATGGAATTTGGATTCAGACAACTTCCATTAGTAATGAATAACAGTATGGATGCCCGTATATCTCCGTTGAACGTCGAAATTACAATAGATTGGTTTGGTTGTTTCTGTTTTATGGCATATCAACCCTTTCCGGGTTATGTAATGCCGAATCCAAATATTTTGAAGAAAAATTTTTAATAGAATATATTTTTCAAGTCGGATTCTATTTAACCCATAGTTGGGACCCTAACAGGTACTGCCACTGAGCAATGGAAATTGCAGGGTGACTCCACACTCCCCAAAGCCTGCAAGCTGGGGCCTCACCACTTGATATGGTTTAAGGTCATATCCAGGACCGAAATTACAATGAGTTCTACACAGTTTACAACATGACAACAATAATCAAGCATCATTATAATGATATTAAGAAATTAGGCTACATCAAAAGAAGGTCACTCTCATATTTTTGTTTAGGCTTTCCGAATTTACATTTTAGAACCACATTTTGCGAATTTGGTATTTTTTAAAAATTAGATTGGCCTCAAAAATTGTATTTGACCTTTCAAAGAGTAACGTATGGATTAATTATAAAAGGTATAAGCGGAATATTACATAGATAAGTAAAATCTATATGCATAGGTTTATAGGGATTAGTTTTTTCATGCTTATCTTTATTATGAATCTTTTATATAAATAAGCCAAAAACACTTTTTTGTACAACCAAAACAGAATTACTTCCTTTATGATGTGTTATGTGTAGTGACAATAAGGTAGCAGGAAACTATCAACATTTTTTTGAATCACGTTCGCCCCTAACAAAGCATATTGCCATTTGGACGTAAGGTGTTACTATTTGGGGCCATGTCGAAGTAAAAATAAACAAGATATTGGTTTACATTACATTTAAACTTCTGCATATCACTACAGTCAGGGAAGCATGTAACAGGAAGGAATTCCAAAATCTAGCTGTTCGAGGGACGAAACTATTAGAGTAGAAAGCTTTCTGGTATTTAATGACTTAAACAGTGAAGGGGTAAGATTTTGGTGCTAAACGGGTTTGTTGGGATATGTACGTCGAGGAGACAGAAGTGCAATTAATTCATCAGGGCACATTCAAATAAAATATATGTAAAACAGACACAGAGATGCTAAACTGAGGCTATGGGACAGGAGCTGAAGATTATGTGACAGAGTTGGACCCTATCCAAGAGGAAGATGCTAGCGGTATATGTACCAGCCCAAATGTGGCAACAATACTCCATGCATGGCCGAATGGTGACTTTGTAGAGGTACAGGATACTCTCAGGTTGGAGTAGTCTTCTAGCTCTATAGCAGCTTTCGCAAGGTCCTCAACATAATTGTTCTAATTCATATTACTCAACTATTATTGCGTACAAAACGATTAATGAATCCGAGCAGAATAGCGCACAGAGCTAAGAAAAGAAAAATGTTCAACAAGATGTAGACTACTTTTCCGATTATAAAAAGCAACATTTAATTATCTCTTCCTTAGGCTGCGAAGGTTTTTCTAAAACAAAGATTCGCTGCTATGTATATATGACCACAGACTGAGAAGCTTGGCTGAAGAGAGTAATAAAAAATAGCAAAGCTATGTTGAAAGTAAGAATATCAATTCGGGCAGGGAAAAACTCCCTACAGAAAATTGATGAAATACGGCTATTGACATGTAATTTTCTATCATAGGTTTCTTTTAATATGCAACTCAGTGAGATAATAATACGATACAAGCGCATCAGGAACTCTGTTAAATAATTTATTTCATTTTCACTTTTTTGGGGGGGGGGTAGTATAAGGAAATCTCACTAATTAAAATGTGTGTATTATAGAGGGTGATGCTTTATAGTTACGCCAACCCACTCAAACCCGGATAATCAGAAGGAATTTGATTTTAAATAAATGATAATGTGAAAGCGATATATCCATTGTGTCACATAAACGAATGACGCAATGACATGTATTTGTTACCATTCGGAATGGTCAGATAATGTTTAAGAAATAACTTTGCTAAAGACAGATGCAGCAAATTTCTGGTGGTAAACTGAGAGACAATTAGACGTGTTATATTTTCAATGATTTTTAGAAACACGAGATCTTGAACATGAAAGAATTTAGCTCCTACTCGGGCGCTAAAGATGGGACCCCGGTAACATACATCCGTATTCAACAGGTCGCTTGTATGAAAATACGTTTTTTGTTTTGTTTTTCTACTGTAGGAAACCTTTTGAACAGTGTGTCGTGCCCCTAGGCCGCATACTAAATTAGAATCACAAAACGACAAAGAGGCTAAAGTTTAAAAAAAAAAAAAAAAAATTAGAATGTGTACTTACTGTTCGGTGATTTCATAGGGTGTCGTAAGGTTGCTAAAAACTAGTTCATAAAATAAATAATAAATCGAGTTCTAATAGATATTAATTAGGCAATTTTATGTTTTTCATACGTACAAAAATATTTTATGCAAAATAAGAGGGTATTGTTTATCTTGCTGCTTCGTTGTCTTTTTTGTCCAAGTGTACATTAGATGGGTTCATAAAAAGAATGACGTCACTAAATGATCACCTTAATAAAGGATGCATAATACGTGGGACTAACAGAGCAGAGTGGATGGCGTCATTCGTTTGATTAGAGAATTGGAGAGTGGGAATAACTCTTTTTACCAGACGACCTGAAACACGAAACATCCTGGATCGTTTATTGACCAAATATCTAGAGTAGTGTGAGTCAAATATAATAATAATATACTAACAAGATCCGTAGAACTTACACAGATCAGGAAGTGTATTGAATCAACAAATATAATAAATTATATAAATATAATATAATATATAATTATATATAATATATTATATAAATATAATAAATGATAAAGTTATTATTTTTGGATAGCACGAAAACTGGTGTTTTAGACAGAAAAACTAATAACACAACAAATATGAGTTTATTAACATTCCATTGTATTTTAAATATAGATCTGATCCAAATAAGATAAATTAATAAATATTTATAAAGTAATATTGTGCTACATAGTTCTATACAAATAATAAAATTACATTGGAAGATACAATCTCTAATTTTCCCTTTAAGTTAAGCACCTCTCGGTAGACAGTGTTCTTTTTGTCTTCTCTCTTTCTAATGTTATGTTTTGTACATTAACTTTCACTATTTTTTTCCTCGATAAAGAAGCGCTACATGTCGAAATTGCTATGAGTTCCTTTCTTACAACAACAATGATCATATATTATTATATATTTAGGTCAAAAGATTTTTTCCCGATCTCCTAATCTCTTAACAGACGAATGGCGCCATCGACTGTGTTCCGTTAGTTACACGTATCATGCATCCGTTATTGAGGTGATAAATTTGTGACGTCATTCGTTTTGTGAATTCGTCCAATATGCACTTGGACGAACAAGAATGCGAACCAGCAATATAAAACATATTTGAGTAACATTGCTAGATTTGCATCTAGAGGGTGTATATGCTCACTAGTTATTCTAATAAGCACTCGGACTAATTTTCTCATCTTGGGTGAGATTTACACAACGTTTCAGTCGATGTAACCTCTCACCTTCTTCGAGTGTATCTTGTTGAGTTCGGGAATATAAAAGTGATATTCTCCTGAAGGCTGATGTTTCTATTCTCAGTATGGACGACCGAAAAATACAATTGCGAATTGACACCTGAAAGTACCCTGTATCTCTATAAGGCCACCATTCGCCCATGTATGGAATATTGTTGTTACATCCGGGCTGGTGCGTCTGCTACTAGTCTCTCGCTCCTAGACAAGGTTCAAAAAAGAGTCGCTAATCTGATAGGCCCTGAACTGGCATCTAAGCTTCAGCCTCTGTCCCATCGACGAAACAAGTATTTTAATGGTGAATGCTCTGACGAACTGCAGACACTTGTGCCCCCACGACGCAGACACCCTCGACAAACCCGACAGGCAGCTAAATCCAACCCCACACAGTAGAGATCCCTAGATGTAAAAGATCTTTCTACTCCAGTAGTTTCTTCCCCAGAACCGCTATACTCTGGAATTCCATTCCAGGATCCTGCTTCCCTTACTGTACTGACATGCAGAAGTTCAAGTGCAACGTGAACCGACATCTTGCTGCCCAAATCCCTACATAGGGCCCCAGTAGTTGCTGACACTGATAGTATCCCCCTACACCAAAGTGGCAATGTGCCTTGTTTGAGGTGAAAATGTAATAATAATAATAATAATAATAATAATAATAATAATAATAATAATAATAATTTATGTTCTCTATACAGTCATGGCTGACGGAACAAGAGCATGCTACCCCTGTGAAGTAAATAAAGAGTTCCGTTCGAAATTCCGTCTAAATTCTCGAATTCGACAGAAACACTCTCAAATAATACGAATAACCAATGCCTATCATAAAAATTAAGAAATATCAGCCTTCATTTTTAATATCAAGATAATATTAAATGAAGTCACTCGAAAAAATAATTCATTATTTTTTCGTGTATATTTCAATGTTTTCTTTTAAATCTTAAACCTAGCGGCAAACTTTTTCTGTCGATCCTATTAATTCCAGCCGCCATCTTTATTTTGTATATTGTTTCACGTGTTGTTTATTTTTCTCTTCTATTTCGTTTCCGTCTAGAAATGAAAAAAGGTTCGCACCAATTTATTCCCGCGATGAAATGCGGCCTTTAAGTGAGAAATTTTACACGTCGTGGGTTGGAAGACGTCGTAAGCAGCATCAACAAAATGGCGCCGACAAAATGGCTGTCATATCAGCTTTCTTTCAAACACAATAGTGTTTCTCCTTGAGCACTTCTTTTTCTTCCAAGTGAATTCGCGCCCTCCGCCTCAACTTCTATTTCTCTCAATTTCAAGGTATTTTTTAGTCAATATTTTCTCAAATAATTATAAGCATTAATTCATCAATATCAGAATTTTATAAATAGAATAGATTCCCACCACTGCTGAACGCTGCTGTTTTTTTTTTCAGACTATGTTAGCATTAGTTTTAAAAAAAATGACAGCAGTACAATATAATTATTGACTTACAATATAAAATCATTAGTTAGATAATTGATGATGTTTAAGAAAAAACAATTTAAACAGAAAAAAAAATATGTAAATAACAAAACAAAAAATGTACTAATTATACAAATTTCTGCCTAGTCGGAACATGTTAAAAAGAAATCTAATATGACAGCCATTTTGTGGACGCCATTTTGTTGATGTTGCTTTTGACGTCATTCGAATTTCTCGCTTTAATGCCGCTTTTCATCGCGGGAATAAATTGGTGCCAATCTTTTCCATTTTTAGACATACGAAATGGAAGAGAAAAAGAGGCACCAGATGAAACAGCATACCAAAAATATATGGTGTTTACCATAAAAGAAATACATAGGAGTTGGCATATTTTAAAACGGTTGCTGCAGGATTTAAGATTTACAAAGAAAGCATTGAAAATATAAAAGAAAACAAAATGAAGGACACGTAGATTCCATGAACAAAGTTTCTTTCTTGGAAGTGTACGCCTGTGGAACTCTCTTCCGTTTGCCTGTTTCCCACCTGACTACAACTTGGATGTCTTCAAGTCCAACATAAACAAATTCCTGATAAACCGCCCCCTAAGTAAGACACTTTATCAAATCTCCATTACTAGCGATTACTACAATATTATCTCATTGATTACTGTACCCGCAATAACACTTATCTCTGAGTGGCTTCCGGGTCTTGATAAGTGGTAACTTCATTGTAAAAAAGGGGGCGAGAATAAATTATTTTTTAGAATTTTCCGAACTATTTCATTAAATAGGTGAAAACGACAGTTTTTAAAGGATTTCTATTAAACTAACGGTTTTCTATACTAAACACTAATCAAAACTGATAATTCTAATTTTATCATAACTTTAAATATATTGACGTAAACAACAAAGCGAAAATTTCTATGTTTAGAAGAATTTTTTGGTTTTGTTTTAATAAACTAATACGAATTGTACAGTTAATATTTTTTTCGTATAGACAGACTTTCGTTATTTTGTTTTTCATTTTGCCTACACTTATTCAAACCAAACAAGGCATGTTGCCACTGGGTCCTAAGAGTTAGGGTTAGGGTTAGTTACTATTCATGACAATCTCTATAGGCGCATTACGTAAAGAGTCGAGAGCTACTGAAATTCATTTGCTTAAATGTAACCATCGCCACCTATTTTACTGCAGGTTGTAAATCGCTCCCCTATTTTCACGTGCGGCCAAACCTCCAGTTCTTTAAGCTTGCAATTTACGTGAGTTAGGTAAGGGGTAGGGTTAACTAATTCACCTTATACAACTCTTAGCTCGGACGTTCCACAACACTTTAATCTTGAAGTAGATAAACACGGACGTCGAATAATAAATGCTAATACGGAAATTTCTTGTATGACTAGAAAGCTGACCGGCGTAGTTCGTTCGTAAAATGCGCTTCAATATATTTTAATGTATTCAGATTTCTGATTTATCATTATATAGCCTACTTTCTGTTGATTATTATACTGTACCTAATAGATAGTAGCGATTTCATACGTTAAAAAGCAAATAAAAATTTAACTTGGGTGACGCCAGTTAGAATCGAACTCAAAACATATAACTCGGCAGAATTATTTGTCCTATCTGAAACAAGCTAAGATTATAAACGGTAAAATCTATTACGCCTGACTTATAAACGGTAATTGGTGTAATTCAATTAATGTGGTATTAATTGTCTTGGGACCAGGGGATAGTGCCTTGGGGTGTGGGGACCAGACGAGGATAGCGGCAATCCAGGGATGTTAAAGCTTTTCTGTTAAACTAATTAAGATTTTAAAGGTTTTCCATATTAACATGTAAAACTATAGCTATCAAAATTGATAATCCGTATCTTATTGAACACTAGATGTACATACCGGGCATTGCCAGGTAAGAAAAAATATTGTCGGACAGAGAGTTTAATCACATACTATTTAAGATACACCAAAATATTCTAAGTGTTTCCTGAAAGTTGACCATATTCTGGATTTTTGGAAGCATAGAACATTGGCACATTTATATATGAAATTCAAACAGGGAAATAAAATCTCATAGCTTAAAGGGAGATTACTCATAGGTTAAATAAAGACTAGCTTCCGTTTTCAAATGCAGCTAATGTTGCTTATGCTAATAATGAAAAATAAATTTAATTAAATGTATATTAAGTTTTTAAAATAAATTTAAAAAGTCAATATTATATAATATTTCTCAATATAATACTATTACTAATGCGTATTTAAAAATTGAACAAATTATTAAAACAGATTGTCTTTGTTGTAATATTAAAATGAGATAAACTTCTGAATGTCGGTTGTATTTGAATAAATAGTATATATAGAAATCATGCAAGAAGGAGAGTACATAAGACTTCATTTTCAGTATTAAATCCATTTGTAAAATAGTGTACGTTTCATATATATTAACCCAATAGTTCACAAACAAATAGACAGGAATACGAGTTATTATAAAGATGTTGGTTTGAATAAAAAACAGGGAAACATTCCTTTATTTCGAAGAACATTTTCGTTTCGTTTTAATAAAGTAATATTTTTTTATTTCATTATTTAGTATTTTTACGTCTAAACTTGCTTTCATGATTTTGTTTTTGATTTCTGTTTATCAAACAAGACATATTGCAACTTGGCCATGAGGAAAACTATTTATGATCATGCCTACAGAGCATTATGTAACGAATTTAAAAGCGAGCTGTCGGTATTAATTCCTTTGTTAGCGCCGGAAGATGTGACACAAGATTAGAGAAGTGGGGAACATGAAGCCAGTACCCCTAAAGAAAGAGCACTGTAACCATTTAAAATTACCTAGAACGTTCCCTCGGCATTTCCCCGATGTTGAAGATTCAGTCCTCAGTGTGACGATCTTAAATACAATTTCGCATTACTTAGGACGTCTATCCAGTCATGACCTACGGAACTAGAGCATGCTACTCCCGTTATATAAATAAACCATTCCATTCAGAATTCTGTGCGGATTCCTGATTTCGAAGGATTCTTGAGTTCGACGAATGCCGCAGAAGTTACATCGATAAAAACTTTGTTAAAATTGCACTCAAATTGAGAACAGTAGTAGAAAAAAAATCTTTACAAACATACTTATCAAAATTGCTTTTTCCAACGTTTATTTCTAAAACCCTATTTAAATGTAGATTTGATTCGAACATCTCTTGTTTTAAGCTGTATTTTTAATGTAAACAAGACTGAGGATATAGTCTTTCATTAGTTCGGTACATTTCGTTGAGAGAGGACCAAGTTATATTTTTCATCTGAATTTTAATACAATTCTCACATCTTAGCGATGAAATATATTCGTTGTTTTTTTATATCACATATAGAGAAAACTTAAATATTCGCATACAGCTGCCGACTCAAATTTTGGAAAAGAAAATTTACAAACACACACAAACACCATAAACCCCTTAACAATCATGTAATATCTAACACATTTTTTAAAAATTGAACATAAACAGCTTACAACCCACAACCAAGTGAGTGCTTTCACACATTTTATTAAAGTATCAGTCAACGCCCGCATATCCATTTCTTAAATCCAACATTTCACTTAAATCCTCCCATACGTCCACAAATAAAGAAGAAAATTATCTTTAACAAAAGTCGATGGCAACGTTGTCAAAACTCCAATTAGTTTGAGATATGTTTTATATTTCTAACACACTTTTTGTACATGTAGTAATTACCATACGAATTCTAGAATTAAATCCATACCCACAGGCAACTGTAACAATAAGTTGTAATATTTCGTTCGAGAAAGACTGTAATTATCTCCCTTTACAAATTCAACGGGTCCAGTTGAGAGTGGTAGTTTCCCATTTCTATCACGTTGTTATTAACGTTCATGCTTTTTGTACTAGCCAATTAATCTACATGATGTTAATTAATGAACCTAGAAGTACCTGAAATGAATTAATGCATTCTTAAGAGCCAAGTATCAGACAATAATGAAAATAGCAGTGTGCTGCTGCCATTTTGTAAAACCGCTAAATTGAAGACGCTTTATTCTAGACAAGGCTGATGAGCTTGATAATTAACACTGCCGATTAGATCTGATGCTCCACAAAAGAGTCTGCTTTAATAATCGAGTTTTACGACCTTTAATCGATAGTTTAAAAAAAGAATCAATTTGCAATTGGGAAAATGGATTACAATAATGTGTTATTCAAGTCATATATATATATATATATATGTATGTATATATCAAGACATGTATATATATATATATATATGTTATATTCAAGTCATATATATAGTAGTAAGTTATAAAATATATATGGCGATTAAGCTACACAGAATATTCCGCGTTTAATCCACGCTAGGATTCATCAGGTTTATATGTATATTAGTGATCGGACGATTCCAATATTTTTCGCGATGCTGATACAAATACCGATTTCGATACTAAATTCCCGATTCCGTACTAAATTCCCGATTCCGATTCTTTATAAATCTCTAAATATTCAAATATAAAAGTGCTATTCTCTTCCGATTACTGTAATAGCACATCTTAAATGTGTCTATGTTTTCTCAAACGTAAAAACACACTTGTGATGATGGGGTGGTCTTTAGATTTTTGTCTTACCGAAAGTTTAAATCAATAAATATTTATTATTTTATTATTACTACAAGCAGTGAAAGATTTTTCTTAAACCAACATCAAATAAAAAAGATAATTTAAGGAATCCGTTTTGACATCGGAAAATAGGCTCAAATTTTCCGATTCCGATACCCCAAAAAGCTCCGATTTTTTAGATTCTCGATTCCGATTAATCGTCCCAACACTATTATATATATATATATATATATATATATATATATATATATATATATATATATATATATATATATGATTATTAAAATGGATAAAATCCGACGATATGAAATTTAAAATGGAAGCGGAGAGACCTAGAGGCTTGACGTTTCGCCCGTCATGCGGGATCGTCAATGACGAGAGGGTCGAATGTTTAGGGCTATATATACTAATAGGTGGTAGTATTTATGAAAATTAAACATTTATATACATGTGTATGCTGTATATAAATGATATTACAATGTGTGTAGTGGTGGCTTGTGTAGATATTATCAGTTATATAAAAAGATGGTGGAGTCTAGAGAAGTTCATCATCTCGACTGCGATTGCAAAATTAAGTGATGAAAGATTAGTGCGCACGCACATGTGAGGGTGACGTTAACGAAAGTCTATACAAAGGCCTTTACAAAGACACATTCAATTAGTCTATGAGCATTTCTAATTGCGGCCTTGAGGAGTCTTTTTGCTGCCCCAAATCAAGAGAATACCAATAGACAATGCCATTTTATTGCCAGTGAGTATTTACAGTTATGTCCTGTCTTAGAACTCCTAGTTAATGAATACTACTACTACTCATACTCATGCTACTACTAATACTACTACTACTGCTTCTGCTACTACTCCTGCTGCTACTATTATAACTCCCGTTCCTTCTCTTACTACTACTACTACTACTACTACTACTATTAATACTACTACTAATAATAGAATGAAAGAACACAGAAAATCCAAAAAAAGTGAAATTGCAATAAGCTTTCTCATAAACCCAGTTTATGAGAGAGAAAAAAAAAGAGCAGGCATCATTCATAATAGTAAAACATCGAAGAGAACGGAAGGAGCGAGAAAAGATAGCACTGAGTATACTTCCAGATAACGCAAATTTATCGCCAAAGTTTATCGAAAGAGAGGGGAGATGACTTAAAACATGGGGAGACTTGTTGTCACTGAGACTCCAGAGAAAACCACGAGTTGTTCTCAAAGATAAATATTTGTGCGATGGCTTGTTGAACTACTCCTACTGAGTAAATAATAGTACAGACACGCAAAAAGAATGTCTCTAAACAAATATGAGTTTTCGAATAAATTCAAACTTAGAGATAGCGACTGTAAACAAATAAGTTACGATTTCGTCTTGTGCATTTCTATACATGAAGCACGAGATAGAAGTTATTTTGTCGTAAGTAAAGCGAGTATGGGAAGCAGGGAACCTTTATGCTCTTTACTCAGTGCAATGCAATCTACACTTTTTTTCGGTTAGTCCTGTAAATACAAATCGCAATAAATAAATAATGTGTGTCGAGTGGATTTCCGGGTAGACAGCTGTGGCTTTGTTCGATTCTGAATACAAATCAATAGAAGTAAGATCGATAAAGAAATTACTCTATCCATACTACAACAGAAACAATAGTTTTGATTGATTACAGAATATTCAACTGATATTTTCTTACAATATTCTCTATTGTTCTATGAAAGCTGAATTAATCAAAGTTTCATCAAAAAATCTGAAATATCTCTCTTCGCAGACGCGTATGAAATAAAATTACCAAACAGCTAACATTCTTCTTTATATATCGAATCAACCGTCGCTTGAGGCAGATAATTATATATGTATAGCAACCAGTAAGTGCACGCCTTGATTCTTCTCTTCCAAGCTCGTGCACCTCTTAATAAGCTTCGTGAATAACACGCTACAATAATCTCCTTTTTTTATCTTCATTACATCGCGTTCTCTGTGCAACACTGTTCTGCGCATTTTATGACATTTTAACGATCCTGGAACTGACTGCGGCATCCTGTTGATATCAGTTCGCATGCTAAGCTCTTATAAAAAAAACAAAAAAACTCAGTAACAAGTATAACTTATGCCAAATACCTTTTATTTAAGTATTACGGATATATGCTTCATTTATCATTAAGGTCCACATGTGACTTTACGTTTCTCTTTTTCTTATATATATATATATATATATATATATATATATATATATATATATATATATATATAAATATATATATATATATATGTGTGTAAGAAAAAGAGAAACGTATATATATATATATATATATATATATATATATATATATATATATATATATTGTGATACATTTATTAAAATGTATAATACATTATTTTATTGATTTTTAGCCGAGAGGAGATATAGTTTCAGTATATTTTATTCACTGTATCATTTTTGCGCCAAAAGGATCCAATTCACGTCTGCTCGTTCACATTTTGTAAACAAAACAGAAAAAAAGGAGGAGGAGGCCTACGAGCAGGAGGAGAAGGGAGAGACAGAGATACTGTGAACGAAGAGTGGAAAAGGAAAGAGAAAAGAAAGAAAGAGAGAAATAAACCGTAAATATAGAGAGAAACTGTGTGGAGAAAGAAAGAGATAGATCGTATAGAGAGAGAGAGAGGGGCATGTAAAAAGTTGTCAACGGGCAGTGGTGCTTCGCGCTTCAAAGCAACAAGACGTAAGTCAGCGAAGGTCGGGGTGGCGAAGCTGGCGAAAGGCAACGACGGCATGACAGAGGCGTCGCGGAGGTAAATATCAATGACACCAGCCGATGATCAGCGGTTAAAGTTCGAATATTGACTGAACAAAAGAATGAACCTAGCGAAGGAAG
>NC_136496.1:8395228-8527728 GCF_053919585.1 Euprymna scolopes | reverse complement strand
TTGTAACACAAGCCTGATAATAAGGACCGTTTTAGATATCTATATAAAGCTCTCTTCAGCCAATACTCATCGAATTTTATATATATATATATGTATATATATATATATATATATATATATATATATATATATACAGGGTGGCCCCAAAAACAGGCCCCAACTCTAATTAGGCCCCGTTTCTTAGTGTTTTGTCCGAATGAAATGAAACTTTGGTCATAACTAGTTTATTATATTCAAAACATCACATGAAAACACTAGGGTCTTCGACCTTTTTTCTCCGTTCTACAGCGTATGTTCTAGATGGCCTCCATTTAGCTTTTGTTTTTTCTTTTGGCCACCCTGTATGTAGGTATATATATATATATATATATATATATATATATATATATATATATATATATATATATATATATATATCGCAGGGGAGCTTTTTCGCAACACTGTCATGACATCTCTTGTACTGTTTTATTATTATTATTATTATTATTATTATTAATTTTATAATTATTATAATTATTATTATCATTATTATTATTACATTAATATTATCATTATTATTATTATTATTATTATTGCCATCATTATTATTACATTATTATTATCATTATTATTATTATTATTATTATTATTATTATTATTATTGCCATCATTATTATTACTACATTATTATTATCATTATTATTATTATTATAATCATTATTATTATATTATTATTATCATCGTTATTATTATTATCATTATTAGTAATATTATTATTATCATTATATTATTTTTATTATTATTGTCATTATTTTTATTGTTATCATTTTTATTATTATTATTTTATTATTATTATTATTATTATCATCATTATTATTATAATCATCATTATTAATTTTATCATTAGTATTATCATTATTATTAATATTTTTATTATTATCATTATTATCATTATTATTATTATTATCATTATTAATATTATTATCATTATTAATATTATTATTATCATTATTATTATCATTATCATTATTATTATTATCATTATAATCATTATTTTTATTATCATCATTATTATTATTATCATTATTATTATTTTTATTATTATTATCTTTATTATTATCATTATTATCATTATTATAATTATTATTATTATAATTATTATTATTATTATTATTATTATTATTATTTTTATATATATAATTATTATTATTACTATAATTATTATTATAATTATTATTATAATAATTATAATTATTATTATTAGTAGTAGTATAATTATCATTATCAGTATTATTATTATTATGATGATGATTGTTATTATTATAATCATTATTATAATCATTACCATCATCATTATTATTATCATTATTATCATTTATTATTATTATTATTATTATTATTATTATTATTATTATTATTATTATTATTATTATTGGCTCACATGGAGCTTTCACACAAGTCAGTAAACGATCTGATTGGAGACCTGTATTGTTCTCTGAAAGCTGAGTGAGAACCAGTTTCCCCAGACATCCAGCTCTCTCCTTCTCCTTCGATAGCATTTGCAAATGAATTTGCATCATCGCAACAGCCTCTTACCATTGATTTCTCGCTGGCAGTGGCCCTTGGTTTATACAAGAATTTGAGTGGTACTAAGCTTCCCCAAGATCCCAGTTCTCTTTGCAATTGTGCAGCGGAGGTCTGCCCAGTGCTCCCGCCTCGGTCTTTCCATCCTCCTTGACCCTTATCGGCTCTTTGGTATCAATCACATTTTTATTGGGGGAACGGTGGAGGGATGCATGATGAGGGTGTAGAGCATGTAGATCTGCAGCTTCGCTGTTCTTCATTCCCTGTAACGCTTCTTCATTATATTGTCTTGTGTTATTCTCGGCATTCAAGGGGTTTCCTCAATATTTCATCTGTTTTCTTTATCGTTATGCGTTGTATTTTTACATTCATTCCTCTGATTCCAATTTCTGCCATTCTTTTTTCCAGATTTTTCGGAATTGTTCCTAGTGCTCCTACTATTATCGGAACAATTTTGATTTTCTTCATCATCCAAATCCCTTTTAACTCTCTGGCTAATTCTGTGTATTAGCTTCGTTTCTCCTTTTCTTTCATACTCACCCTGTGGTCAGCTGGGACAGCAATTCCTCCTTTTATCATAAAATGAATTATCACATCATCTTTTAAATTGACCCTTTCGCGACCTATTTTCAATCCTACACTCTATGGGTCTTACTCTCTTTTATATAATTCAAAACAATGACAGAAAAAATATCCGGCTCTTTCAGAAAAATAAACGCTCCAACAAAATTGATTGCAATACACTCGACGCTGATTTCCGCGCTGTCAGACACAATGGGATAATTATTTTGAAAATGATGCAAAATCGATTCACTTATAATCGCGGCGTATTTGTCACGCCTTCTTATATTATGAGAACAGTAGGAGTTCATTTTAATTGAAATATTATAGCATTACTCCTAAACAAACACATTACAACAACAAAAACAACAACAACAAAACAGCAGTATTTCTAAGTATCGAAGCTAAAGGAATTCACCATTTAACAAGTCAGTCTTACGTATAGATAGAGTATCACGAGTCAGTTGCAGAAATCGCAAGACCTATTAACGATCTTAAAACAACTTTATAATTAGTTTAAAAATCCGTTTTTATTTGTTTTGTTTTTGTTTGTAAATCTTGTACAATCTAACACTAAAAGGTGTAATTATAAAGTCGTCACCCTAGTAAAACGACATAAAGGCATGCTCTTAAACAACAACTACAATAACAACAACAAAAACATAATAATCAACAACAACAAAAACATCACAGTCAATAACAACAAAAACAGCAGTATTTGTAAGTCGCGAAACCAAAGGAATTCACCATTTAATAAGTTAGTATTGGCATCGATAGAGCATCACAAGTCAGTCCCAGAAATTGCCAGACCTATTTACGATTTCAAAACAACTTTTATAATTAGTTTCAAAATCCGTATTTTTTAAAATCTTGTAAACTCTAACACTATAGAGGTTAACTTTAAACAGTCGCCCTCTAAAAAAATTAAAAAAAAACAATAAAAAACAGCGAAATAGTTGACTGTAGTTGAAATTCTGGTCGATACTAAATCGGTAAGTATTTCAACCATCTCCATACTTTTTTTTTTTTTTACATTTTCACCCCAAACAAGGCACATTGCCACTTTGATGTAGGGGGCTACTATCAGGGGCAACAACTACTGGGGTACTATGTTGTGATTTGGGCAGCAAGATATCGGTTCACGTTATACTTGAACTTCTGCATGTCAGTACAGTTGGGGAAACGGGGACCTGGAATGGAATTCCAGAGTCTAGCGGTTCTGGGGAAGAAACTACTGGAGTAGAAAGATCTTTTACATCTGGGGATCTCTACTGTGTGGGGGTAGGATTTAGCTGCCTTTCGGGTTTATCGAGGGTGTTTACGTTGTGGGAGCACAAATGTTTGCAATTCGCCAGAGCATTCACCATTAAAATACTTGTAGAAAAGGCAGAGGGATGCAACATTTCGTCGATGGGACAGAGGCTGAAGCTTAGATGCCACTTCATGGCCTATCAGATTGGCGCCTCTCTTTTGAACCTTGTCTAGGAGCGAGAGACAAGTAGCAGATGCACCAGCCCGAATGTGACAGCAAGACTCCATACATGGGCGAATGGTGGCCTTATAGAGGTACAGGATACTTTCTGGAATTAGTAGTTTTCTGGCACGGTAGAGAGAGCCTACATTCTTCGCAGCGGCCATGGCAAAGTTTTCAATGTACTTGTTCAAACTCATGTTTCCTGTGAACGTTCGACCAAGCAGTTTGAAAGATAAAGAGTCACTGGCCATTGCTATTGGTGGCAGAGAAGGTGTCGTGTAATTATTGAAGAAAACCAGTTACGTCTTGGCAGTATTGAATGTGACCATCCATTTTTGTCCCCATTCCACTGCAGATTGGAAGTCATCCGCTAGTGTTTTTGCCATTTCTTTAGATATGTGTTCATTTGTTTTCCTGTCATGCCTGTTATAGAGTGTGGTGTCATCAGCATATATACCCATCTCAGAGGCAATTTTGTTGGAGAGGTCATTAATGAATATTAGCAACAATTGTGGTCCAATAGATAGACCCTTGAGGCACTCTCGCATTTATATCATATTGTCTAGATGTACGACTGTCGAGGACAACCTGGATTTTTCTCTTACCTAAGAAGAATTTAATTATGTTAAGTATTCTACCAGTGATACCGTATGGTTTGATTTTCCTGTATCAGAGCTACCGCTCTGCCTTCCCCCGCTTTGTCCAGTGACTGGTAAATACGTTCAGAGATTACAGTGAGGATGTCTGCTGTGGAACGGGCTTGTCTAAATCCATATTGTTTGTCAGTCAGAAGTTTAGCATCTGTAAGGTGCTGGACTAGAGCATGGTTAATTATGGTCTCAAATAGTTTGGCGAAAAGTGGGAGGAGGCTAATGGGGTGATAATTTTATGGGTTAGTTCTTTCGCCAGAATTCTTTAATACTGGTACCACAGAAGCAGTTTTCCAACAGCCCGGAAAGCAAGATTCATTAAGGCATTTGTTGTATAGTTTGGAGAGAACTGGAGCTACTTCAGTTAAGCACATTTTTAATAGCACAGCTGCGATGAGATCGGGTCCGCATGTTTTTGAAGTGTCAAGGTTTTTTTATGATAGCAGCACCTGAGCAGGGGGTATTATTAGATCGTCTCGCGTGGCGTTTGTCCACAAAAGAAAACCAGGTAGGGAGTGGTTGGGAGGGTCCAGTGTGGAGTTTGAGGCAAACCGACTGGCAAGCATATTAGCCTTCTCGGTTGCTTAGCAAACAACCTGGTGATTGTTGGTTAGTGGGGGAATTGTTGCTTGCCCATTATTTACTACATTGTTGTAGATTTTCAAGAAGTCACGAGTTCCTAATTCTTGAGCTTCGATGCGTTTTTTAGTGGTTGTAGTAAATCCACTCTTAGCTGTCGCTATTTCTTTCTTAACGTTACTTCTAGCTTCTATATACTTCTGTCTGTTTGAACTGGACTTATGCCAGTTACATCTGCGATATGCATGCTGCCTTTGAGCAATGGCAGTTGCACAAGTAGAAGTAAACCATTGGGGACAGTGGGGCTTGCTATAAAATTTCCGCATGGGAACATGTGCTTCCATTGTTGTTTTGAACTATTCAGTGGTCTCATTTGCGCACTGTTCAGCAGGAAGAGAAAAATATTTCTCCATGGGCATCTCTGATATGATCTTAGATGGGTTCCCAGTCAGCCTTCTCGTTATTTTGAGCACTGGCTCTTCAGTTTTGGGTCTAGAGTTTAGGGCGATTTCAACCATTATCACTGCATGATCAGCGTTCGCGAGTGGGCTGTCAGCATTTGTTATACAATCATCGGGGATTGTGGTCAGAAACATATCTAGAAGTGATGCGTGTTGTTCTTGCTGGTCAGGGAAACGGGTTGGAAACGTAACCATTTGTGATAGGAAGTGAGATATAGCGAAGCTATGTGTTGTGCTGACCGCTGCATCTGTGTAAGTAGAGAATCCAAGGCAGTTTTTGTGGTGAACATTACAGTCACCAAATACATGTACTTGTGCGCTAGTGTCGAGGGTGAGTGCTTTGTTTATGCTGTCAGAGACTTTGTTTATTATGGTGCAGTCCTGGGTCGAGGGAGAGCGGTAGAGAAAATAAAAGTAGCTAATGTTATGTTGCATGTTTAGTCTAAAGCACATAACGGCTTGATCGTCCGATTCTAGGTGTGTTTCTCTAGTCAAGGGGAGGGTGTTACGAATTCTCATTCCTTATCTTTTATTCAATGTTTGATATGCAAATAGATATGAATTTATTCTTTTTGCCAGCTTCAGAATTGTTTTTGTCGCACCATATTTTGGCTTATCAGGTGATTAACCACGACAGAAAAAATGCTAAGTCGTGTAACTAAAACCCGTAATTTCTGCCTTCTATAAGATAAAAACGTTCTAGCATACGCATATCATTCAAACAAGGTAGTGTTTGAAGATATGGTTAAGTTGCAGTTTTAGTCATTTAGAGCTGCTTTAAAGCTTCGCCGCTCACTCTTTTCTTTTTTTACATGAAGGTCACCACTTATCAAGGCCCAGAAGCTACTCGGGGATAAGGGTGATTTTGTGTACAGTAATCAATGGGATAGTGTTGCAGTATTCATTAGTATTGGAGATTTGGTAAAGTGTCATTACTTTGGGACGGTGCATAGGCAATTTGTTTATGTTGGACTTGAAGACATCCATGTTGAAGTCAGGAGGGAAACAGGCAAGCGGTAGAAAGTTCCACAGGCGTGCAGTTCTAAGAAAGAAGCTTTGTTCATGGAATCTACATTTTGATTTAGGCACAGATATTTCGACCAAATTTTAAATAATTTTTAAAGTTTATAGATCACTGTCTCAGCGATATTGTGAAAAAATCAATTTTCGTTCAGTAAAACAAAAGTTATGATGAATTTTCTGGTGTTCAAAATCGTAAAAATATGTAAAGAGGTTAATGACACTTCTCATGACTGATTTCCGTAGCAACCACGTCGCTTCAGCGATTACTGTTGCTACGAATTCGAAAAAAGAAGTAACAAGTGAAACAGAGAGAATGGAAACATGAAAGGGAGATAATTGGGTGGATTTTATTGAAAGCAGGCGAGTGCCATTTATTGTTATTACATATTTGTTTATAGGGGCAAAAAAATAAGACTGAAATGAAACAAAGAAAGAAGTAAAATGATTGAAAGCCGGGAAAATCATGGATTACAATAGAAAAAATGCGAGCAGGAAAAGTAATATGGTTAGGTTTAAACATGGAAAAGTAAAGGACTAGTTGTAAATACTGGAAAAGAAAAGAACAAGATATTCCAGTAAAAATATTTATTTATAACTTTAAATATTGCAGCATAAAGAATTTATTTTACAAATTCAATTCATAAAATTATATAATCAATTCTTGAAAAGTAACCCTAGCAGGAATAAGTCGACTAAAACTGTTACTCATCCGCATGCGCAAATATACATTTGTACTTTAAAGTCGCTTAATTTTAAACGTTTACCCGTCGATTGAGTAAACGTTTCGGGCGTAATCTTCAGTTCTAAGCTTTTGGTTACGATTCTAGCTAATGGAACCTAAGTGATACTTTCTTTTATCTTTGAAATCACGACTATATATATATATATATATATATATATATATATATATATATATATATGTGTGTGTGTGTGTGTGTGTGTGTGTAGAGTATCATAATAGAGTATTGGTTTCAGAATCATATATATGACATTTGCATGTATTATAATATCACATTTAAGCGTGCTTTACGAACATCTCACACCGGGCGTCGTTTACTATATACTGGCTACAATATAATATTTAATTGACAATTATTCTTATTAAAGTGTTCGAGCGTAAAATTGAAAAGGAGTATATTTTAGTTTATATATTTTACATTGAGGTAACCATTAAATATACACAATTACATCCAAAAGACTTCGGTGTGAAATTGTAAATGTTCATTTAATTTCGTCCCATAGAACCAAAGATAAGAGCATTTCAATATTCAATTTGGATAGCAATATATATATATATATATATATATATATATATATATATATATATATATTAACTTTTTGACAATTTTTAAGTTCCAAATCTCAGCGACTATTGGTCAGAATTTAACTAATGATTGCTCCTTGGACAAGTAATACACTGAATGGTGTAGTGGTCTCTGTAACATCTGACCTTACGGTCGCACCTTAAGAGGATCATCTATCATCCAGAGTCTATTTGTGGCACTTTTCACAGCCATAAAATATTTCAATCATAGTCATTTGTTTTCCTAGTTTTGCATATGAATTACAATATGTCTTATTTTTCCCTAAAACCTCTTGCCCTGATGGAGGGGAGACAAAAACTTACTGCTATGGTTTCTAATAGTCTGACATAACAACAAGGGGAGACTTGATTCCAAATATTTCTCATATGTTATATCTCTCGTTTTTAGTTTTCATACATAAAGTAAATTTCTCAGTGTATGACACTGGAGGTATTCATAAGCCTATAAATTTCTCAGTGTATGACACTGGAGGTATTCATAAGCCTATAAATTTCTCAGTGTATGACACTGGAGGTATTCATAATCCTATAAATTCCTCAGTGTATGACACTGGAGGTATTCATAAGCCTATAAATTTCTCAGTGTATGACACTGGAGGTATTCATAAGCCTATAAATTTCTCAGTGTATGACACTGGAGGTATTCATAAACCTATAAATTTCTCAGTGTATGACACTGGAGGTATTCATAATCCTATAAATTTCTCAGTGTATGACACTGGAGGTATTCATAAACCTATAAATTTCTCAGTGTATGACACTGGAGGTATTCATAATCCTATAAATTTCTCAGTGTATGAAACTGGAGGTATTCATAATCCTATAAATTTCTCAGTGTATGACACTGGAGGTATTCATAATCCTATAAATTTCTCAGTGTATGACACTGGAGGTATTCATAATCCTATAAATTTCTAAGTGTATTACACTGGAGGTATTCATAATCCTATAAATTTCTAAGTGTATTACACTGGAGGTATTCATAATCCTATAAATTTCTAAGTGTATTACACTGGAGGTATTCATAATCCTATAAATTTCTAAGTGTATTACACTGGAGGTATTCATAATCCTATAAATTTCTAAGTGTATTACACTGGAGGTATTCATAATCCTATAAATTTCTAAGTGTATTACACTGGAGGTATTCATAATCCTATAAATTTCTAAGTGTATTACACTGGAGGTATTCATAATCCTATAAATTTCTCAGTGTATGACACTGGAGGTATTCATAATCCTATAAATTTCTAAGTGTATTACACTGGAGGTATTCATAATCCTATAAATTTCTAAGTGTATTACACTGGAGGTATTCATAATCCTATAAATTTCTAAGTGTATTACACTGGAGGTATTCATAATCCTATAAATTTCTAAGTGTATTACACTGGAGGTATTCATAATCCTATAAATTTCTCAGTGTATGACACTGGAGGTATTCATAATCCTATAAATTTCTAAGTGTATTACACTGGAGGTATTCATAATCCTATAAATTTCTCAGTGTATGACACTGGAGGTATTCATAATCCTATAAATTTCTCAGTGTATGACACTGGAGGTATTCATAATCCTATAAATTTCTCAGTGTATGACACTGGAGGTATTCATAATCCTATAAATTTCTAAGTGTATTACACTGGAGGTATTCATAATCCTATAAATTCCTCAGTGTATGACACTGGAGGTATTCATAATCCTATAAATTCCTCAGTGTATGACACTGGAGGTATTCATAATCCTATAAATTTCTCAGTGTATGACACTGGAGGTATTCATAATCCTATAAATTTCTCAGTGTATGACACTGGAGGTATTCATAATCCTATAAATTTCTCAGTGTATGACACTGGAGGTATTCATAATCCTATAAATTTCTCAGTGTATGACACTGGAGGTATTCATAATCCTATAAATTTCTCAGTGTATGACACTGGAGGTATTCATAATCCTATAAATTTCTCAGTGTATGACACTGGAGGTATTCATAATCCTATAAATTTCTCAGTGTATGACACTGGAGGTATTCATAATCCTATAAATTTCTCAGTGTATGACACTGGAGGTATTCATAATCCTATAAATTTCTCAGTGTATGACACTGGAGGTATTCATAATCCTATAAATTTCTCAGTGTATGACACTGGAGGTATTCATAATCCTATAAATTTCTCAGTGTATGACACTGGAGGTATTCATAATCCTATAAATTTCTCAGTGTATGACACTGGAGGTATTCATAATCCTATAAATTTCTCAGTGTATGACACTGGAGGTATTCATAATCCTATAAATTTCTCAGTGTATGAAACTGGAGGTATTCATAATCCTATAAATTTCTCAGTGTATGACACTGGAGGTATTCATAATCCTATAAATTTCTCAGTGTATGACACTGGAGGTATTCATAATCCTATAAATTTCTCAGTGTATGACACTGGAGGTATTCATAATCCTATAAATTTCTCAGTGTATGACACTGGAGGTATTCATAATCCTATAAATTTCTCAGTGTATGACACTGGAGGTATTCATAATCCTATAAATTTCTCAGTGTATGACACTGGAGGTATTCATAATCCTACCCTAATGTTTGCACCCACTTCTTTTCTCATTGAATTCTTATGATTTAACACTAAATAACTTCAATGACCCGTTATGCAGTGATTAATCAATAAATAAATCAATTGTAAAAAACATATTCTCCTGAAGGTTGATGGTTCAATTCTAATTGTAGGCGACCAGAAAATACAACTGCGAATTATTTAGGATCTCAGTCCAGTCATGGATTGGGAAACACTAGCATGCTACCCTCGTGAGGTAAATACAGGGTTCCTATTAACAATGCCTCCTCACGGGACAGAGTTAGACACCAGGGTCGTTTTTTAACGTGGAGAAAAGGAACAAAAATAAAAATTGTCTCAGTCGTGAAGGATTTCTCCTCCACTGACAGAGAACAAGAAATTGAAGTGCAGTATCTGAAGAACAGATACTGCACTTTGATCTTGTCCCGAAGGCCAGTTGTATTTATTTGCTCCCCCACCGAGCAAAATAGGAACAAGTCCGATTTTTAATGTGAGGAGTGAGGGGGAAATGGGGACCAACTCCCCGGGGAGTAGGGGAGCTGTATAGTGACAATTGGTATGAAGGGTTGCCCCTACATTGACCAAGGTCTTATATGTGGGGTTGCTTGCAGTATCTGCCGGAACAGATGGTATTTATTTGCTCCCCCACCGAGCAAATTAGGCACAAGGCCGATTTTTAATGTGAGGAGTGAAGGGGAAATGGGGGCCAACTCCCCGGGGAGTAGGGGAGCTGGATAGTGACAATTGGTATGAAGGGTTGCCCCTACATTGACCAAGGTCTTATATGTGGGGTTTCCCCCACATATGGTCTTTGCTTGCAGTATCTGCCGGAACAGATGGTATTTATTTGCTCTCCCACCGAGCAAATTAGGCACAAGGCCAATTTTTAATGTGAGGAGTGAAGGGAGGGGGAAGGGAAAGGGGGGACCAGCTCCCGAGAGGTGGGAAATGGGAGCTGGTTAAAGGTCAGGCATGTGGGGTTGCCCCCACATCTGGTCTTTGCTAGTCATAGCTAGTCATAGCTAGTCATAGCTTGCAGCATCTGCCGGAACAGATGGTGTTTATTTGCTCCCCCACTGAGCAAATTAGGCACAAGGCCGTTTTTAATGTGAGGTAAAAACCAGCTCCCCTTAAAGTAGGCAAAAAGGGGGCACTCTGGTTATCAAAAATAATAATTGTCCCAGTATAGAGGGTTTCCCCTCCATTGACTGGTACAAATAATTTTAAGTGCAGTATCTGCCGGAACAGATGGTGTTTATTTGCTCCCCCACTGAGCAAATTAGGCACAAGGCCGTTTTTAATGTGAGGTAAAAACCAGCTCTCCTAAAAGTAGGCAAAAAGGGGGCACTCTGGTTACCAAAAATAATAATTGTCCCAGTATAGAGGGTTTCCCCTCCATTGACTGGTACAAATTATCTTAAGTGCAGCATCTGCCGGAACAGATGGTATTTATTTGCTCCCCCACCGAGCAAATTAGGCACAAGGCCAATTTTTAATGTGAGGAGTGAAGGGAGGGGGAAAGGAAAAAGGGGACCAGCTCCCGAGAGGTGGGAAATAGGAGCTGGTTAAAGGTCAGGCATGTGGGGTTGCCCCCACATCTGGTCTTTGCTAGTCATAGCTTGCAGCATCTGCCGGAACAGATACTACACTTTGATCTTGGCCCGAAGGCCAAGCAGGGTTTCGTTCGAAATTCCGTTCAAATTAGCGAGTTCGACAGAAACACTCTTGAATTCGACAAGATACACCTGTAGAAGGTCGGAGATTACATCGACGGAAACGTTGTAAAAATCACACTCACGACAAGAACAGTAGTCCTATGAATCCAAATAATACAATTTAACACTAGAATAAATTTATGCGTTTGCCGATATAAATAACTCTGCTACTTATGTATGCTTATATTGCTCTTGTAGCCCACTTTTTTTTTAACTATTTTTGTCAACTGTCTTATCATCTCATATTTTTCTTTATTCCATCTGATTTCCTTTCTCTTTCTATTTTATTTCCTTCCTCTACCTCTTCCTTCTCATTTTCCCCCGTCGTCCTCCTCCCACCTTTGTTCTTTCTTCGCCTTTTTCTTCCATTCTCATTTTTTACTTCTTTTTTTTCCGCTATATGTCACATAGACTTAGCAGTTGTGTTAGGAAACCTGAACGCACCTTACTTGGATAAACGCTTCAAATAAGCACGCGAGGTATTATGCGAAACGACAGAAAACATGGCGACGAAATACAGCCCAGTTATTTCGCATAAGGTCTATATATTTGTCAACACCCCCAACGATATCTACTCTAAATACGGTTTCCTTCTTCCAAACAAACCTAGTGTTCTTCGCCTACCTGCAGTGATGCACTGACGATTCCCACGGTGTGTATCTCTGCACCCAGGCGCATATGGATATAAGAGATTGCAACAGCTTGGCTTATCTTTTTGGTGAATGACAGATGGCAAACATGGACAAATGAAAAGCAAACAATTCCTTTGTTTTTTTTTTATTTAATTTGTTTTCTTCTGTTTCCTTTACTCATTTTCTCTTAATTTAGCTTTTGTAGACACGAACGTCACCGATACAATTAAATTCAGTGCAGTTACAGATTATAATCTCAGTCTTTGAATACGTAACGGTCAAATCCAAGAGAGAATCGTGCCAAGCATAAAAAACGAGTTCTAGCTACTTTTTACGACTTATCAAGGCCAGATGCCACCTGAGGATAAAGGTTTATAAGTGTACAGTGGTCAATGGGAAAATGTCATAGTTGTTGTAAATGAAAATTTGGTAAATTGGATTAATTCAGAGGAACGGCTCATCAAAAACTTGTTTACTTTGGACTTGAAGACAACCATATTATAGTCAGCCGGCAAGCAGGCAAATGGAAGAGGGTTCCACATGTGTGCGGTTCTAAGAAAGAATATATATATTCTTAGAAGGTAACAGATTTTTTTCTCCAAACCAGATGCGATATATACGCTAGCGCTTTCTTATCAGCTCCAAGTCTATAAAATTGTTGAGACTACCTGTCCCCTGTTTACTCAGGTGTATGTCTGGTCATATGCAGTTTTAGGAAGTAAACCCATTCCAACGTTTAGTCATTTCCACCCTTTGTAAAGGGACGTGTTTATCAGTAATCTCTGGAGCAGTTTTATCGGAGAATACGAATAGGAAAACCGAGGAATCTTTGCAAGTCAGAGTTCTTATATTAGGCTACTGTATCTTTAAATAGATCTTTCTAGACCTTGTGCCATATCCGACCTTGAAATAGAGATACTGGTGCGACAAGGTCAGGCTGTCTGAAAAACACAGGGGGTTCCTGACTAAAATAAATGTTATTGTTCTTCCCTCTCTTTTGCACAACTCAACCATGTTCTGCAAATCCCCAAAACAAAATGACAGCCCCTTCTCTCCTTTCCTCTCCCTTTTTTTCCTTTTTTCTTCTTCTATCCCCACTTCACCACTAGCTGGCTCAAAAACGCACCAAATAATAACATTATAACCTTTTCAAGGCTCAATCAATGGCCAACTATTTAAAGATATAAACAACTTGGAGCATAGACCCGTTTTCAAAATGGCTGGATTCGGCATTGAATAACCTTAAAATGGTTGATATGCTTAGAAAAATAAAATGAAATAGAGATAAGCACGAGCGTCGATGATACCAATATAAAAATGAAAGCATAGGAGCCTTCAAGTCAGATCGAGGTCACCAAATACTGCAACGTGTTTGAGTGCATGTTCTTGTAGATTTATCTATCCTGAATATAATATATATCTATATATCTATAAAAGTGAACGTGTCTGTGTATCTGTGCGTCTGTGTGTCTACATTTACCTACGCAATAACTCTGTCAATTTTAAGTCTACAGACTCCAAATTTGATACACAGGGTACTGAGATTTGGGAAAATCTTGTAATCCATTTTCTGCCAGATATTTGGCTGTTAAGGGGTTAAAGTTCGACGATTTTACCTTTGAGAACTCTACCAAACTCTTTCGCCAATTTGGGGTCTAAACACTTTAAATTTTAGATATAGGTTCCTTGGAAATGTATCTAACTTAATAATTTGATTGGAGCCCGAAAAATAAATACTAAGGGATCATAATAGGGGTCAAATTTAAAAAAATTGACCGCTTTTTTTTTTTGCTCAACATACACCTCTAAACGCCGGTGAAATGGTAGTGTATCTATAAACGTGAAAATGTATGTGTGTTTGTGTGTGTGTGTCTGTCTGTCTTTGTACATTTCCCTACACAATATCTCTGTCAATTTTCAGTCTACTAACTGGAAATGTTATATACAGGGTACTGAGATTTGGGAACATCTTTGTAATCGGTTTTTGGTCAGAAATTAGGCTGTTAAGGGGTCAAAGCTAAACGATTTGACATTTGAAAACTCTACCAAACTCCTCCGACAATTTTGGGTTTAAAAACTTGAAATTTAAGATGTTGCAATATTTGGGACCTATTGGTGGGGTAAGATCCCACACAGTCGGACGATTCTATTTATAAAGGATGCTGCTAAGAAATGACGAATCAAATTAATTAACGTTCTGCTACCAACCAATCAGAAACCAGAATTGCTTCATAAATATTAAAGCTTTTCTGGAGCAATTTCACATGTTCTTTTCCCGGGTTTCGACACGGTAAGAATATTTTGTTCTGTGGAACTGTCTACTACAAACAAGTCACCTCCCAGGACTTGTGTGTAACAGCGAACCATCTGGACCTGTTCTGAAACTTAAAATGGCTTACACTTCTAGATTAGATATAGGCTCCTTGGAGAGGGATCTAACTTAATAACTTGATTTGAGACTCAAACAATAAATGTTAAGGGGTCATAATTGAGATAAAAGTTGAAAAATTTGACCGCTTTTCTTTTTTTTTTTTTTTTTGCTTAACATACACCTCCAAACACCCGGGCGACGTCGGGCTGAAATGCTGGTGCAGAATAAAAAATAAATTACAACAGGAAAATTAGAAAGAAGCCAACGCGTGTCCAAGTCACATCGGAGTAATTAATTGCTCCGCGGTGCTGAGTATATATTCTTGCAGATTCATCTATTCTTAGTATTAATTAAATACAGTTTGTTATCAATGTAGGAACTGTAGACATAATTATTCGCGAGGAATAGAAGATGCGAAAGGTTTGCGAGAGGTTTGTTCTAAGCATGCGCACTAAAGATCAAAAAGAAAGACGTTGTCAGAGACATCAAGAGAGTTGCTCACCCTTCATATAGTTCAGACCTTGCCCGCTGTGACTTTTAAT
This sequence comes from Euprymna scolopes, assembly GCF_053919585.1. Lineage (NCBI taxonomy): Eukaryota > Metazoa > Mollusca > Cephalopoda > Sepiida > Sepiolidae > Euprymna > Euprymna scolopes. The sequence goes on along the minus strand of NC_136496.1, from coordinate 8,512,245 downwards.
TATTCTATATGCTCAAGGAAAACCTTAAAAATTGTCGTTATGAGACAATTGAGATGAAAGAGGCTATGAAGAGGGTTATTGACAAGCCTATACAAGAGGATTTTCGTGGGGTCTCCAGAAGCTGTTGAAACTGCACAAGTGTATTTGAACCGGAGAAGGTTACTTCGAAGTTGACTAGTGTTTCATTTGTGTACTATCAATAAAAGTGTCAACACTAAAATGTTTGGAAATTAATAGAAAGCACCTCGTATACTGACTCTATTTTATAGTGTAATGATGTTATTGTATGATTATACAGCTTCTATTTTATAATTATACTGATTTTATTTTAAAACTTTGTACTGTACTGATGCTGTTTTATCATTTGTTTTTATAAAATGTTAATCTTAATTAATTATTATGTACTGTCGAAACGTACACATTGATTAGGTTACTCGCGTTAATCATGCGAGTAACATAGATTCTGACTTTCTCATCGTCACCGAGAGCAAACGTATAGTGTTTCCTTTTTAAGGTGCACCATACACGTACTAAATAACACTAGGAAAATGAAGAAAAAGTTAGTAAAACAAAAGTGCAAAATATTCTCCTATGATTAAGGTTTATGAACCGTAAAATCGCAGAAAAAAATACTAATAAATGTTTGTATATATTATTTAATTTTTATGGAATCTTGGAAATTATTCTTCATAATTTGTGTATTGATTTTTAAAAGTTTTTATTTTTATGAGATTTCTCAAGGTGGTAACTCCGACAGGATAAGAATGCTGAGTCTTATAACTGTACTCCTAGTTAATTACTGCCTTCCATAATTGTTGTCTCACTGCGTTTTGGCCAAATTATCCTCTGACCTGAGTTCCGTACGATTGAAACCGCTATCTTCAAATAACCGTAGAAACTCAAACTGTAGAGACTCAATGCCTCTATCCATTCGCCACTTCTATAGAAGACAGTAATTACTGGGGATATAGTTACAAGACTCATCATTCCTATTTTCCCGCGATTAATTACCTGAAGATGTCTAGAGGACGAGTTGGCCGAAACGCGGTAAAACAATAACAATGAAGAAAAAATAATCAATACAAATAATCAATACACGTTTGTTTTCATTAAATGAAAATGTATACAATGCTATTCGGTGTTTCTTCATTTCCAAATTTAAAATTACGAAACCATGCTTTCATAAGACGTGACTAATTTCGTACTGATCACTTTAAAGCAACATTCTTTATTTAAACGTCACGAGAATAACTGCACGCCAGTGGAACTTTCTGCCGTTTGCCTGTTTCCCACATGACTACAACTTGTACGTCTTCAAGTCCAACATAAACAAACTCCTGACAAACCGCCCCCTTAAGTAAGACACTCTATCAATACCCCTAATACTAATAATTACTACAAGACTATAGCATTGATTACTGTACACGCAATAACACTTATCCCTGAGTGGATTTCGGGCCTTGATAAGTGGTGACCCCCATGTAAAAAAAAAACGCTCGGTATTATGTACGTCACTACAATATAAACCTGTGATTGGCTAAACGCATTAATTTTAAAAAAGGTATTGAAATCGAAATTGAAATTAACTTGAGGTAGCTAGCGAAACAGGATTTTAAAAAGTATTGTCTTGAAGTAAACCTGGAGCAATTATTGAACACAAGAAATGAGCATTAGATTTTTATTCGTAAACAAATGTAGAAAAACGATAATGAATACGCTATATTTTACACCGCGTGTAAGCTATGATCGAATATTGTTTGTATAATACTATTAATCCGCAAGGTTTGCTGTATTTTTTAATATCACGCAAGTACACACCAGATAAAGTGTTATCGATATTGTCTTATTATTGTTCAATACAACGTGCATTTAACAGTAATACGTGCATTTTATTAACATTATATATATATATATATATATATATATATATATATAAGAGAGAGAGAGAGAGAGAGAAAGAGAGAGAGAGTAATTTATGAAAATATATATGGCAATTAACCTACACAGAATATTCCGTGTTTCATCCTTATGCCTGACGAATTCTCTAGAGAATGAAACGCGGAATAGTCTATGTAGCTTAATTGCCATATATATTTTCATAGACCACTACCAAGATCTATCTATGTATTGAGCACTGTTGAAGTAAATACTGAAACATTACGCATAAAATTATATCAATCAAATATTAATTTGTGCGATTTAATGTAGTAGGCATATATATAAATATATATATATATGTGTGTGTGTGTGTATGTATATATATCTATATCTATATAAAGTAATAGGGTTCGTGTGTTTCTGTCTGTGTGTACAGCTCTCCATCATCAACGAAATATAAAGGAGGTAAGAGGGTAGATCTCTCCTGGTAGAGAAACATTAGAACCCATTTTAGGATGTTTCTGTTATAGGAGACATAAGAATCTGTGCCTAATTTCTTTATATACTATTCTACAAACCACCCCCATATCGAATGACTTATGCTCATTTTCATATCACATTATATTAAATCTCTTTAACTAATTACCTCGACCTTATTACATATTGGAAATATTCTAATCATTTCAATTGTACTATTTACAAAATCTATTTAACATTTAATTATTTAATATATTTTCATTTAATTTTATATTCGATTTATTTCACTTTACGTATATTATCTGAAAGGTTTACTGTTTGTGCAATCGGAGATTTACGTCATTACATGTTGTCTGTAATAGATATTTTTCTTTTTATTGGATTTTTTTCCACTTATTTTTATTATTAAATTTACCTTTTTAAAAAAATAACAATATGAAAATGTTTATAATTTTAACTTCTGGTGCTTACGCATTTCTTTTACCGCGCTATTTTAAAATATCTTTTCTAATAAACAATATGAACACTTTTTTTTAACCTATTTTCAAAAATAAACAATAATTTTTATTTATTTTAAGCATTACTTTATTAATACATTTTTTTTTTATCTAAACTTGAAATTTCACAATATTTATTTAAATTCCCACCCCCTCCTCACACTACGAATGCCTTTCGAAATAATAACGTATTCTTTCCGCACGCTACCAAACCTTTAGACATATCTACGTTTGCTCTATCAACTGCTGGATTTTAAGTTAATACAACATTAAAAAATTGAAATTAATATTAAAAAAGGTTTGTGAACAATATTTCTTTCAAAATTATTTTTTATATCACTGTTCTGTTTATATTCCTATATATTTATATTGTGAAAATTTACCACTTACCAATAATATAGACAGTTCAGTTCCTTCGGTATTTGTGGTACCGTTCTGAAATATTAACGTTACTATTTTGAAAGCCATGAAGGCAAAGATGTTTTGTAACTTATTTTGTGCTTCCAACTAACAATTAAAAAAAAATTATATCGTGAAACTTCAATTTTAGCTAAAAAAATAATGTTTAAAATAAATAAAAATTGTTAACTCTTGAAAATAGTTTAAAATTTCAAATAGTTTTCATATTGTTTATTTAAATGATCTGCTTATTTACAAAATATCGTGAAACCTTAATTTAACCTAAAAAAATATTTAAAACATCATATTACAAGAATTACGCCCCCCCATATTTTTTTTACAAGGTTTCGGAATCGCCGACAACGAATCTGATATTCGAACACTTCGCAACTGAATACTTTCGTAGATATTATTATTTTCCCAGTACAAAAGTTGGATAAAATTTTACTTTAATGCCCATATTACAGCTTAGTTCTTACAGTGCATAATTATCAATTTCTTCTACTGCTAAAACAATTTTTTGGTGAAGAAAGCTTTATGTTTTCGGATTGTATTGAAAATGTAATGGAAATTTCAATTTCGTTCCGTTTTAATCTTTTATATTTTACTTGCCAATATAATTGAAAGAATACAATTCAACTATCGTAATTTTATATAAATAAACAAAAACAAATATTTTAAAATAAAACTTTATTAAAAAAGAAATAATTTTATTTTTAAATGAAAAAAATCAATTTAGTAAAATAATTGTATTAGACATCCCAACCTCCCCATGTTAAGTATGGCTTTCTAAATAAACACCCCCAGTCTTGTCAGCAAACCTGTAAACCTATAAAAGTTAACATTTCGAATGTGAACAGTGAGTTTTCGATTTTGTTAGCGCTTGCCGCAATTAAAGACAATTAACACGGAACTAACTTTATTTCCATTCTATTTTTGAAACAACCCCCAAAACATAACGCTCTCTTCCAGTTATAGCCAATTTTTTTTTAATTAAATAAAACAGTTCAAAATAAACAGATAAGCGCATTTTCTTTTACATTTTTCTTACAACCAACGTTGTCATTTAACCAACTGCAGGATACCGTTACTTTTGTGGGGTTGTTTTGAAAATGGCACGGAGATTATAATTTCGTTCCAATTTAATCTTTCTGGTCGAGCCTATTTCGAAAGCCTGTCTTATCATAGATTTGAATTACAAATAATTTATTACATTTTGATTATAACTATCTTAAGACTTAAAGCTTATATTTATTTCATTTTTCTATTTATATATTGAATTAGTTATTTCCAGTCTTATTTAAACTTAGTGCTTTCTTTAAACCGGATGAACCTTTTATAAAAATATGAGTTTAACGTAAAAAACACGAACAAGGTTTTATTCAACTGAATTTCTTCCAGTTTACTAACAAAATACATAAATTTAAAAGAGATATAAATAATAAAATAAAAAGTTTATGTAATTTAAAAGAAATACACGTACTCACAAAAGCAGAATTTTTTTACACATTTTTTTCTTTAAAACCATAACAATGAGACTAACAATTACCTAGATCTTAGTAATTATTTGTTTTAATAGAACTGTTTTAATTGTACTGTTTACATATATTAGTTAACCTAAGTTGGTATTACATTTATTTTACATTTACTTTTTTTTTAATTATTACTTTTAGACTGTGACGTTTACACCCGGGAGTAATGAGTCACAAGTAGGTCGCTTTTATTCATTTTTGCTACAATATAATTGTTTATAATTGTACTATTCAGAAATATTATTTATAGTTCGTCCATTTCAGTTAGTATACATTTCCTTTACGCTTAATTAATTTACAATCATTAATATCGTTAAACAATTCCGTTTAAAACCGAAATTATGCCACCCAAACGAAGTAGAAACGAAAGTGAGGAAGAAAGAATGGAAAGATTGGAAGCTAATAGACTAAGAGTTGCTGCAATTCGCTCCAATGAAAACAATTCAGATAGAGAACGTCTAGAACTTAACAGGATACGTCAAAGAGAAAGGAGAGCAAGACTGTCAGATTTGGAAAGAGAAACCCAACGTGAAGCTGACAGAACTAGACATGCTGTAAGGCGGTTAAATTCATCACAAGATGAAATTCAAGAAAGGCAAAGATATGCACTGGAAAGAGAAGCAATATTACGATCGAATGAATTATATGAGGTAAGTAGACGTACACAAGGTCAGTTGAGAGTGGCTCAACGACATTAGAATGAATCGGAAACCCAACGAAGCTTTCGCCTATACCAAGGGCAACAACGAGAGGCTGCATGGAGAGAGAGTATGACTTTGCCTCATCAATTGACAGAAAACGAGGCAGCTAGACAACGAATGACTGCTTTGAGACACCATGAAATAGAACACTGCAATAGAAACGGATTGCTCTACAACAAAAATGACTCTCTCACTACAGCTGATATAGGAAAAATGGACAAAGTATGTCAACATTGCTCAGCTGTAAAATTTAAAGGAGAAACCCCTGGTTGTTGTTGTTCTTCTGGCAAAGTTGTGCTTGATAGCTTTCCACCACTGCCTCAGTTGCTTCAAGATTTGCTCTCCGGCAATGGACCCATCTCTAAAGATTTTCTGCAAAATCTACGCAGTTATAACAATTGTTTTGCAATGACATCATTTGGTCACAAAATTGCGGCAGTACATGGGTGGAATCCTTCTTTTAGAATTCGAGGCCAGGTTTGCCACCAGATTGGGAGTCTTTTACCACCTGAAGATGAAACAGCAAAGTTTATTAAAGTCTACTTCTTGGATAGTCTGGAAGGGGAACTACATAATCGGGGGCGTGACAGTAGACTCAATAGAGACATTCTCCGAAGTCTGACTGAATTTTTACATGAGAACAACAGCTTCATTTGTCAGCTGAAAACAACAAAGGAGAGGATTGAAGAAGAACACTTGGTAGAACATAAAGTTGTCATAAGGGAAGACCGAAGGCCGCAAGAAGAGCATCCACGGCGATTCAATGCTCCAACAACAACGTATGAGATTGGAATATTAATGGAGAATGAACCACCAGCTAACCGGGATATTGTCTTGCGTTTTAGAAATGATACATTAAAACGGATCTCCGAACTACATCCCCTCTACGATACTTTAACGTACCCGTTAATGTACCCCTATGGTTCTCCATCTTACAACATCTACATGAAGGCATCCAATGGGCGAAAAGTTACCCAACAGCAATTTTATTCGTACCATTTAATGGCTGGGCCTGGAAACTATTTTCTCTGGTACCGAAGGCTATTTCAACAATGGCTGGTGGATGTGTACTGCAAGATTGAAACAGAACGTTTACAGTTCCTGAGGCGTGAGCAACAGACCCTGAGAGCTGACAATTATAGCAACTTGAGAGATTCAATTCTTAGGGAGAATGGGAATCCAGAACAGTTTGGTCAACGAGTTGTACTTCCGGCAACTTATACAGGAGGCCCTCGATACATGTTTGAGCGTCAAAGTGATGCCATGGCATATGTTCGGCGAATGGGCCGAGCCGACCTCTTCATCACGTTCACAACAAATCCAAAGGACAGAAATTACAGAAAATTTTCTTCAAGGGCAAGACCCTCAGGATCGTCCAGATATTGTTGCCAGGGTTTTCAGGCAGAAGCTAAAAAAGTTACTTGAATTTATTAAAAAGGGAGGATTTGGCAGGTTGAGGGCTTTCCTGTACAGTATTGAATATCAAAAAAGAGGACTGCCGCATGCACACATCCTCACCTGGCAGGCCCCAGAGGGCAAACTTCTACCAGAAAAAATGGATCTCTGCATATCTGCAGAGATCCCTGACAAAGAGGAAGATCCTGATCTTCATGCTAAAGTGATGGCACATATGGTGCATGGACCTTGTGAACCATTTAATCCAAATTGTCCATGTATGATTGACAACAAATTTTCCAAAAAATACCAAAAAGAATGTTTTCAGTGTACCGAGCAAGGCCAAGACTCTTACCCCAAGTACAGGCGAAGAAAACCAGAAGATGGAGGCCAGACTGGTACAATAAGGATGAAGAGAAATGGTCGGTATGTTAATCAAGAAATAACAAACCAGTGGATTGTTCCGTACAACAAGGTCCTCCTTCAGCAGTTCAACGCTTACATTAACGTAGAAATTTGCAGCTCGATCAAAAGCATCAAATATGTCCTCAAATACGTGAATAAAGGATGTGATCAAGTAGTGTTTGAACTACAAAGAAGTGATGGAGCAGCTAACCAACAAGGCCAAGTACAAAGTCACATTGTGGATGAGATCCAGCAGTTCCAGAATGCAAGGTATGTCGGCAGTTCAGACGCGGCCTGGAGGATATTGGAACATCCCATCCATGAACATTTCCCCCCAATTTTACAACTTTCTGTTCATCTTGAAAATGGGCAGCGTGTCATGTTCTCAGCTGATACTGCTCTGGAACGAGCCCAACGTCCACCGCCTGCCACAACTTTGACAGCATTTTTTCAACTCTGCCATGAGGATGACTTTGCAAGGGGTCTCAAATACGTAGAAGTCCCTGAGTTTTACACTTGGAACAAATCGACAAAGAAATGGATGAGAAGAATGCGTGGGGTACAAGTTGAAGGTACTGAAAATGATGATGTATGGAAGGCACCATGCATTGGGAGAATCTACACGATTAGTCCAAAAGCAGGGGAGTGTTATTTCTTACGCCTGTTGCTCAATGAGGTTGCTGGTCCAACTTCATTTCAAGATTTGCGAGCATACAATGGTCAGGTGTTTGAAACATACAGAGCAGTGTGCCTTGCTCGAGGCCTTCTAGAAAATGACCATCACTTGCATCAAGCAGTAGGAGAGGCAAGTGCCACTCAATCACCTTCAAATTTGCGAAGCCTATTTGTGATAATTTTAACAGCCTGTGAGCCAAGCAATCCTCTTGAGATCTGGATGGCTTTTGGTGATGTAATATCTGAAGACATTCTTCACAGATACAGGCAAGAAGTTAACAATCCAGAAGCAGATTTTAATGAGGACATCTACAATAAAACTCTTTGTCTAATTGAAGAAAAATTTCTCCTTATGTGCGGTCAACCATTGGCAAGCTATGGATTACCTGCACCAACGCAAGGGAGAGATGAAAGACTCGCGAGAGAGTATCAACGTTAAGTTACTTATAATCTTGAAGAACTTTCCCTACAAGCAGAAAATATGCAAGAAAAACTGACCGATTCTCAAAGAGAAGTTCACAATTCATTCATGGCAATGTTAGAAGCACAAGGTGAAATGAACAAAAACATGATTTTTCTTGATGCTCCAGGTGGTACGGGAAAGACTTTTGTAATCAATTTGATCCTTGCAAAGATTAGATCCATGAGAAAGATTGTGCTTGCAACAGCATCCAGTGGCATTGCTGCTACTCTACTACAAGGTGGTCGCACTCTTCACAGCACTTTTAAAGTACCCTTGGATACTCATCGAATGGATCAGCCAGTTTTCAAAATTACTCAGCCTTGGCAAATGTAATTAGAGACACCTCTGCAATCATTGTAGACGAAGCCCCAATGACGCACAAGAGTGCTTATGAAGCAATTGACCGAACACTGCAAGACATCACAGGAAACAAGAATCCCATGGGTGGCATTCCAACCTTATTTTGCGGTGATTTCCGTCAAATCCTCCCAGTGGTTAAAAATGGCACAAGGGCTAACATTGTTAATGCAAGTTTGAAACAATCCTATCTCTGGAGGCACGTTATAGTGAAGAGACTGACTACTAATATGAGAGCCTATATCTCTGATAACACAGCTGCAGCAGACTTCTCAAAATTGCTTCTCCAAATCGGTAATGGTCAGTTTCCAATCACTTCTTCACCTGACACAATTAAGATTCCAACTGCGCTTGGTAAATGTGTCGGTAATCAGAAGCAACTGAAAGACAAAGTGTACCCAGACCTGCAAAACAATGGAAAATCACTGGATTGGCTTGCTGAGAGGGCTATTATTTCGCCATTAAACAGCAATGTGAATCATTTGAACAATTCAATAATGGATGAATTTCCAGGAGACACAAAGCAATACAAGTCAGTTGATTCGGCTACTAATGAATATGAAGCTGTTCACTACGTTGTGGAGTTTTTAAACTCTTTGGAGATATCTGGAATGCCTCCACACATTTTAAATCTCAAAATTGGATCGCCAATCATGATTCTTCGATCCTTGGAACCGCCAAAACAACAAACGGAACCAGATGTGTTATCACCAGATTGCACACCAATGTACTTGAGGCCACCATTTCCTGTGGTCCCTACAAAGGCGAAACCGTTCTACTGCCAAGGATCCCCTTAGTTCCATCGGACTCAGAACTTCCATTTAAATTCCGGAGACTCCAATTTCCTGTGAAGGTGTGTTTTGCAATGAGCATAAAGAAAAGTCAAGGTCAGACATTTAACACCATTGGCGTAGACTTGACATCAGACTGCTTCAGTAACGGTATGTTCTACGTCTCCATCAGCCGGACAGGAAGTTCAGAAAAACTCTAAATTCTGGCTCTAAATCAAAGCAGCAGAAATGTAGTTTACCCTGAGGCTCTTCAGTGAAAAGTTCGGGAAATGGATATGAGGAAAAACTGACATGATCTGATTGTGGTAAGTTTTTAGTATTGAATGTGCAAGATAAAATTTAAGCAAGAGTTGAAAATTACTTCAATGAAAAATTTACTATGTAACATCAAGTAACCTTCCTTTTTGATGAAAATGTTTTGTGAAGTTCCTGATTGAATTTCAGTCACTACAAGAGGTATTTAAAATGTTAATCACCTTATGCAATCGTTGCTCTTACAACATCAACGTACTGGAAAGGTGCCCACAGATTTTGGTACCCGAGTGCGCAACAAAGCTCCGTGCGAAGCACGGGTATCTTTGCTAGTATATATATATATATATATATATATATATATATATATATATATATATAAATGAAGTGTTCATATTATTTGGATTCTTCGAACTACTGTTCTCATCTTGAGTGACATTTTCACCTCCTTAAGAACCTCAGAGGTTACATCGACCGAAACATTTGGAACATCCCATCGTCGATGAGAACAGTAGTCCGAAGAATCGAAATAATTTGAATAACCAATCCTCATCTAAAAATTCAGAAACTTAATATACGAAGTAATTTCCAAAATAATGACACCTATATTTTTATGCGGCCCAAACGGAATAACAAGGATTGCAAATTGCATAGTTATGAAGATTTAACTTATCCATTCATCAGCTGAAAGTTTTATCTTTCAGTTGCAGATATCGACGGTGTGAGACTCTATAAAACAACGTCAGATGCATAGAATTATTAGCAAAAGTGCATTAAAAATATTGAACTGATAAACTCTTTAACTACTGATTACGTCACACAGAAATTTACAGAACATAGTAATTATTCACGAAAGATGTTTTATAATGAGTAAAATCATTGTTTGGGTGGCTGAATAACGCGTGCAGAAATATGATGGCAAGTTGAAATGCAAAATGTTCATTTCAACTTGCATCCATAATTCTCTTAATTATGGGCATGCGCAAGTTCATCCACTCTTTATCTGTGCCTAAATCCAAACGTAGATTCCATGAGCAAAGCTTCTTTCTCAGAAGTGCACGATTGTGGAACTCTCTCCGTTTGCCTATTTCCCACCTGACTACAACTTGAATGTCTTCGAATCCAACATAAACAAATTCCTGACAAACCGCCCCCTTAAGTAGGACACCCTATCAAATCGCCAATACTAATGATTACTACAATACTATCTGATTGATTACTGTACACGTAATAAGCCTTATCCCTGAGTGGTCTCCGGGCCTTGATAAGTGGTGACCCCGATGTAGACAAAAAAGCTTGAATGTTAAATCTGTCGATAGCTCAAACGATAGGGAACTGAATCGCAAAAATGTAGGTATCGATTCTAGTTTTACCTTTTTTAATCTCTTGAAATCAGTTTTATATATTAGGTACAATGTAATATTCAATAGAAATTATCTCTATAATAACAAATACAAAATCTGCATGAATTAAAATATATTTAAGAGTATTTTATGAATTGGCAATGCCAAACTCTCCCCTCCCCCTCCGTACACACACAGATGAAACTATAAACCAATATTCAGAAATCACGCATCCCTTTCAAACAATTCATGATCATCTCTCTAGCGACAACCATGTTTTTAAAGCACAGCCCTCCATTCATAATTTGATAATCAAATTTTTAAAAACAATCCTGTCTGAAATGATAACGGTCTCCACTTGATATTATGTTTGTTCGTAATTGCCAAGGGACATCTATTTTCAATAATATTAGTATGATACGCGAGCAATGGGAGTTAAAAATAAAATCATACAGTGGAGTTTTTGCGCCATTTTTTTTTTCTTTTAATTCTATTAGTCGAACCGAATCATCGTAATTGCGTTTGACTTAGAAATCTCCTGTGAACAGAAAATGATATTTTGTGTTTTCTTTTTGAATTCGATGTCACATAAAAAATCCATCAATAATTACGCATGAATTTTCAGCTATTAGAATTTATAGACTAAAATGACTATTTCTGTCTAAAAATCCTAAAAGTATTAAGAAAATAATAATGTCAAACAAAATACAATAAAAAATATTTTTATAATGAAATAATTATATATTTTGGTTTAGTTATATTTTAAATTTAATTCTAAAATATACGAAACTGCTTCCAAAAGTAAAGCCTTCTATCTTTTTTTTTTTTAATTCGAGAGCTTGAAAAGCTACGCAGACGGGAGCAGAACTTATAAAACGAGCGCCATTTTCTGCTTTAGAATATATTTTTCCACATAGTAACCACCATTATCAATGCACTCTTGCCAGAACTGAACGATGACTGTGCATGGGCGTCAGGAGCGCGCTTTTTACATAGGGGTCATTATAAAAGTAAAATCTATGTTTAACTTAAAAAGTTAAAAGCTACCGTATGATTAAAACGAACCACTTTTTCTTCTTCCAGAATTCGTTTTCTACATAGTCACCTCCATTCTCAATGCACTTTTACCAGGAATTAAAACGCGCATGTCTGCGTCTGCGTCCAGGACAGGGTTGCTTTCTTAGAGCCTTACATTTTAATATCATCTTTTTTTTTTTACACGGTGGTCACCACTTATCAAGGCCTGGAAGCCACTCAGGGATAAGGGTTATTGCAAGTACAATAGGTTAGTGTGGAGATTTAATTAAGTGTTCACTTAAGGGGGCGGTTCATCAGGAATTTGTTTATGTTGGACTTGAAGACATCCAGGTTGTAGTCAGGTGGGAAGCAGGCAGACGGAAAAGAGTTCCACAGGCGTTCAGTTCTAAGAAAGAAGCTTTGTTCACGGAATCTACATTTTGATTTAGGCGCTCAAACATGTGGAAAACTTTTAATTAATCGGTTTCCATCAATAAATGGGCTGCTAAGCGGTTAAAATTCGAAAATTGGTACTTAGGGTAATCGGATTTTTGTCTGTTTGCCAACTGTTTCAATACTGCACATACATGAATTATTCACGTTATGTAAAGAATAAGTAGGTTTGTAAACACTTTTTAAAGAAATCTTGAACTGGTTAAATGCTTCTCGTACTTGACTCACTGCCTTTAAGTGTATGTTTCGGTCTCAACTCGAATATTTTTTTACTTACAAGAAATGAACTGCTTAGAAAACAAGGCCGATAGCCATTAGTCGCGTGCTCTCGTGTAATGAATGAATGCGTGAATATAAGATTGACATGAAATTCTTAAAGATAAACTAAAATGACCGAAAAATGGGCTGAAATGATTTAAATAAATAAAAAGTAAATGACTTAGAATGACTTTAATAAACTTAAGTATGAATTGAATGACCTTAAGAATGACTTGAATACTTCAAAATAACTGGAATCCTTCAAAAACAACTTGAATGATCTGGGGGATGACTTGAATGGCTTTGAGACTGACTGGTTGTTAAGTGGGTGATCATTTTACATTAAATTAATACAGAAAAGATATCCCCCCACTTTATATCACAATAAGTACAGCATGTAGTAAGAACATATACTACACTTTGATCTTGGCCAAAAGGCTAAGGAAAGCTTAAAAAGCTAAGAACAGCATCTATTAACAACAGACCTTTGATCTTAACCAAAAAGTCCAAGCACAAAAGTGTTATGGAAAGACCGACCGACCGACCGATCGAGTGACTTATAGAGTCGCTTGCACGCGACTAAAAACATAGCACTCACATGCACATGTCTCAATTTCTTTCCTTTTTTATAGAAATTAAACGTTACATTTAATACCGGGCAACGTCGGATATATCTACGAATCTTGTATACAGACTCTATTCGCAGTGCATATAGTATTGCTGCCACTCCCTTTTGGACAGGATTCAGCAAAAAAGTAAATTGTTTCTTAAGTTGCCCACTGTCTGCCAAGATACTGTCTTACATAACTGTTGTATTGCATTCCTGAATATGGGTAACAAGTACTTCCACAGAATATGTTCTGTTAAGCGTCCTACACTTGTACCCTCAACAAAAGTACACCTGACCCATCGAGCGCAATCGATACTGATCAATAGTGATCAATTCGTGCATTTAGAACATGTATGCTCTAACCAGCAAAATGATTGCCAACCAATAAATATTATTTTGCTAACTACATTCCTCTGAGGAAAAGAGCCATTCTTTGAAAGTCTATGGGATAAAGAAATAGTCAAATTATACATTGCTGTAAATTCCAATCTACAGAGTTTAAATTGAATTTCTGGCAGCCCGGTGTTGCCCGGTCGTGTAATCAGCTTAAACCTGATATTGTAATTTTTGCACATTTCCAAACTGTATTAACCTAGACTTAGATGCAAAAAAAAATAAATAACAATTAAAAAAAAAACTCTTTCTTTTTGCCTCTAAGCGTGTTTGAAAACAGTTTGTCTGCTTATACTATATTTTTCAATTTTTCAAGACACTTTTACAGACCGACACATTTTCAACTATATATATACATACAGACAGTGAACACTTCATCAAATCTCCTCACTAACGTAATGTACTTGCAATAACCCTTATCCCTGAGTGGCTTCCGGGCCTTGATAAGTGGTGATCTCTGTGTAAAAAAAAAAATATACATATATATATGTATATATATATATATATATATATATATATATATAACAAAAATTTTAGTCAGTTAATGAATTATGAATTTAAAAATTTATGACGTGAAATGTTTTAATTTCAAATTTTATTCTAAAGTATATATGTATATATGTGTGTGTGTGTGTGTGTGTGTGAACACTCTTATATAAAAGTCACTTTGTGAAGGTGAGTGAGTTCTTTTCTCATGAGTTCCGAAGCAGCTGAGCCGATATTTTGCAAATTTCACACAAACGTAATTATAAGTTTAGTTGCGTCCTTAGATATATTACCATTACTATGTGTGAACTACGCGGAAAAATTTACGCGGTGGACTAATTCGGAAAAAATAATAACAATAATGTCGTTCATCAAATTTTCTCTGTATTTAATTACACTATCATGTCAGCGAATATAAAGACTTGAAGAAAATGCCCTGAAAAAGTCACTTTTGATTAATGTTTAGTTTTTAAATATGCAAACGAAGAAATAGTTTGCGACAAGTTTATAAGGTACCTCTTATTTCATCGTAAATTAAACTCATTAATAAAAAAGATTCAAATAAAATGGTGTGGTACTCCCTGGAATTAACACGAAATCATTCGACCCGTAGTCGAATGATCGACTACTGAGCTATATTTCTAGATGACAATATCTCTACTTTTTAAGAAAAAATTATTTGCTGATATTTTTGTCTCCTTTGGCATGTGGAACGTAAATATTTCCGCCAATAGTCATCTGACGAGAGCTTTATATGGGTATTTAAAACTATCCTAATCATCGGGTTAGATAATGAATTGTCTCATCTAAGAACTTTCTGTAAACAATATATATATATATATATATATATATATATATATATATATATATATATATATATTTACGCTCTTATTTTCATATTTTCCTTATAATTAAGAAATATGCTGGATTTCTTTTTCCAAAAAAACGAACTATGTATAAATATATCTATCATAAAAAGTGTATGTGTGTGTATGTCTGGTCACGAATAGGCCCCTATATCGTTGACTATTATAGATCACATATAATGATAGAAGATGTATCGAGACACAGGAATGGGTATGTTTGATCTGGCATAATGATGGTTCATTAAAATTGTGGGGTCTGCATACGCGCCTGGTCCGCAAAGTATGAAAATAAAAAATTTAAAAATTAAAAAAAAAAAACGTTTACAAGTGTTTTTGATATAGATGTACATAATAATACTTTGATAAGTATGTTTTAACTTAAATAGGGATGGTATAATAAAATTGTGGCTTCAGCGTTTGCGCCTGGCCTCCCTAGAATGGAAGTAGGCACACACTTTATTAAATACTTTTCACATCTATCTATATAAGTATACTTTGATAATTATGTTTCAGTTTGAAGAACTATGGTATAATAAAATTATGGGGTGTTCGTTCGCGCCTAACCTCCATAGAATGGAAATATGTCAAATAGTTTAACAAGTTTTTTTTTTTATATATAGATCCAAAGAATATTGTGAAATGTATTTCAGTGTGAACAGGTATGGTATAATAAATTATGGGGTGTATGTATTTTATTTTTACTTTCATGATATTTTGCTTTGGTTTTGATACCCCCAAATGCGAAGCTATCTCTTTATAACCGTTCCTTTTCATAACCTATCATTCTTTCATAAATCAGAGTCCATTTTCTGTAGGTTTGTTTTGAACCCAGTGAACGACGGGTACTTTTGCTTGTATATATATATATATATATATATATATATATATATATATATATATATATATATAAACACTGAGGAAGATCGAAGGACCGGTCGAAAATATGTGCTTTTGAAGGAAACATTCTTGTTTTTTTTTTTCAAGAGACTTTTTTATTCCTAAATGGCAACACACAGGAAATAAATACAGAAGAGATATAAACATTTATATTTTTTCGTATTGATTTTTTTATTCATACATATTTAAATATATGCATATATATATATATATATTTATATATATATATTTATATATATATATATGTGGTTGAAAATATGTCGGTCTGTAGAAGCATTTTGAAACAATTGAAAAATATAGTATAAGCAGACAAACTGTTTTCAAACACCCTTAGATGCAAAAAAGTACTTACTTTTAAATTATTTTTTTTGTATCTAAGCCTGTGTTAAAACTGTTTGTTTATTCTCTTTTTATATATATATATATATATATATATATATATATATATATATATGCATATATATAATTTATATATAAATATATATATATCAAAATATATATATATATCAAAATATATTGTTTTGTACATACGTATATATATATATATATATATATATGCGTGCATATGCTTATATATATATCTATATCTATATATATATATATATATATATATATATATATATACATATATATATATATGCATGCATACGTATATCTAAAATATGATTTAAACGAGGAATCATTCAAAATAACATATGCGAAAAAGCGAACAAATATGTTCTTGGCATGTGACATGCGTAACAATTTACAGACGTTCGCTGTCTGTTTCTATTGGTTTGGCGAGCGTATATTGCCACCTACAAGCACTTGGCAACTGGCAGAGTTTCGACTTGCGACCATCAGTTTAAATGATGGATATATATGAGATAAATGTAGATGCCATGTTAGCATCATGGGCGAATATTTATTTAATATAGCAATATCAGCAGAAGTCTCTTTTATTTATTTCAATTCATGTTGCATGAGGATGTAAGACTGATGCGTTTAAATGTTAAATCCTCGCACTTTTTTAGCTGCCAAGGTTCTGTCTATCGACTGACGTTAGCGTTTTGAAATATCACGCCAATATATTTTATGTGTTTGTGAGCGTTCTTAGATAGATCTCGTACTGGAATGCCGCAGATAAGTATCGAAAATCAATAATCATATAGGTCCAGATTAATTACTAGTTTTTTAATGCATTTTTATTAATTATCATTATATTTTCTTACGATATTATTTCTTATTGTAATCTAGGTACCCTCTTTGAATTAGAGGACCGTTTTTTCTATATTTTCTCGTGACATATCATGACAATTTACGTAAACCGCCGAAATAACTGAGTGTTGACCAAATTTAAAACACTAGAATATTTTGTACACAATATTTTCTTTCAATTTGCTAAGCGTCGTCTACTAAAATTTTCCTTGGCGAAACACTCACTACGCGTTTGTAATGTGGTATTTTCAGTCGATTTCATATTTGTCGGGCAATTTTGATATATTCAGGTGGTTTGCGTTAGCTGCCGATATATGCCGGGCCGACATTTACTGGTCAGTAATATGAGTCAGTAAGTTCAGAAGTACCGTGTAATGTAAAAACAAAACAACAACAACCATCGAATTCAAATTTATATAAAATATATTAAATCGTGTTCATAATGTTAGGTATTTTCTTCAACAATCTATGTTCATAATATAAATAATGCGAAAAGAATACCTGCTTCAAAATTCATATAATTCGTATTTCCAGCAAACTGTATGTCATATTTTTATTTGAAAATTACAAGTAATTTTTTCAATACCTGTTTTTAGAAGAATTAATTATATTTTTCTATGCCATTACATAAATGTTTCAATCAAATATCTTAATCAACGTCCGGTCATCCAATAAATCTCAATGTTATTTTATTGCTAATAGTTTTTTGGTTTAAGTTTACCTACCCCGACGTAGAACTAAAGTGGCCGAATGAGATCGAGATTTTTTTGTATATATAAAAACAGGAATCGCGTGAATCTTAAACGAAATTCGAAACTAGTAACTTAATCAATAAACTAATGAAATTTGAATCGAATTAAAACGTAACAGGATTGAGTAATTACTTAAAAATTATTTTATTGAGAAAACGTTTTATTCTATGAAATAAATTGTGTACTTATTGTTGAATATGTAAATCTTTAATTTTTAAAATAATATTTCGCAACATGTACATTAGAAAATATGGTTCTAATGTATTAATCTGCTACGAATTTCATTCAGTCCATTGATTGATGTCCATCTATCCATAGCCTTGAGACCCCTGGATGGGGCATATGCCATCTACAACATTTTAGATTCTTTTGTAGCGAGGAGTTCTTTTGTCGGGGTGAGGGTGCTTGCCCTACGTCCAACCTTCCCAGAATGTATTAGTGTGCTTGTCTTTTATATAATTTCAGTTTCACCCAGTTCCTGCTTTTACACAATGCACAATAATTTCAGGCGACAATTTTATTTCTAGGCCGGGACATACGACTTACTTTTGTTTACTGGTTTTTTTTTTATATATAATAATTAGCTACTTACTAGCATAAATACCCATTATAACCTACAATGAACCTAAATAAACTAAACTAAATAAAAGGTAATGAAAATAAACAAAACATTTGGACAAAAGATAACAGTTTATTTTGCCGATGAAGAGCGTTGCAAGTTAAAATAAAAATTCTCATGGGAAAGGAATATTCTTAAAGCAGTCTTTAGTTTAGCCCGTTTCGCCTACCAAGGTTTTCCTGAGTTGTTCGGCAAACGCCCCACTAAAATACTCGAATATCTATCACCGACCATCTCTACATACATGACAATGTTAACAATAAGGGTATTACAGAATTAAAGTGAAATTAAGCATTGAATATTTACAATATTATCAACATTACGAGATGTTATTCTTGGATTAATTTTTCCAATTAAAAATAAGTAATCGATTCCCAAATAAATTGTGAATCCAACAGAAAATGGGTTGAGAAAACCTAGTAATGTTACTAGGAGCTCTCAGTCCTACAGGGACCTCTATGTGATAAATTGTCCCCGGCCCACCTAAAGTCGCAATGCCCTCAACCGGTAGGCAGTACGAACCCCGTTGGGAAATGCTGGTCTAGACATTTTCAAAAAGGAACATATGTAAAAATAATAAAAATAAATAAATAAAACGTATAATGGATGTGCGTATCAAATATTGTCTGCGAATTCAGTTCGCTCATTCGACGTGCAGGTCTGGTAGCAACAAGAACATGCGTAGATTTGTTTTTGCGTAAAGGTAATCTCTAGACTACGTCATTATATATATATATATATATATATATATATATATATATATATATATATATATATATATTGATGTTAAAACACTAGTTCGTTATGTCGGTTGTGACCTCGACATCTGACGATGTAAGCTATTAAAATTTGATAGCAAATACCATTAAAACAAAAATAAGAAAACGAAAACTGTTTTTTTCATCACGAGATTCCAAGCAACGTGAAACTCGTCTAACAGGTAAACACGATATAAAATATGAAGCATCAACATCATGTATGATAATTAAAATAATGATAATAATATTAACGATAATAATAATTAGTGTAATAATAATAATAATAATAATAATAATAATAATAATAATAATAATAATAATACCACTTAAAAAAAAAATTCAACCTGAACTGGCACAACACCCAATAGTTGTGAAGGGCCAAGGAGGAGGGAATAATCGAGGCTAGAAAGCACTAACCCGATCTCCATTTGATAACCGCGAAAGAGGCAGGGACCTTGGTTAGACTTAGTGGCACTCCAATTCCAGTTAAACTTCTTGGTCGTTTCCAGCTAGAAACCAATGGTAAATGTCTATTACGATAATGCAAATTAATTAAAAAAATTATCAAAAGTTGGTGAGAATACTAGACATTTGGGGAACCTGTTGTCACTCAGACTCTAGGTGATGCCCTATATGAAGACTCTTAGATAGTAAATAATAATAATAATAATAATAATAATAATAATAATAATAATAATAATAACAACAACAATAATAATATTGATGATAATATTGATGATAATAATAATAATTATAATAATAATAATAATATTGATGATAATATTGATGATAATAATAATAATAATAATAATAATAATAATCTTCAAATGAATATGAGAATCAACATGATTAGCTAAAAAAATAATACCGAAGAGTTAACGATGATGGAAAAGCCAAGGAAAGGAAGTACTGAACAGAATTCTACTGGTAAGTAAGATAACTACAACCTTGTAGTAGTGGTGGTGGTGAAGGGGCTTATGCTAATACACTAAAGGAGCTAAATACACAGGGATCTGAAAAAGATACGGAAGATGACGAAATTTTATATAACACTAATAATCTTAGGAATGTTACCGTAAAGCTTTGAAGAAAGGATGGGAGAAATTGGAATCGCGGAAACAGATGGGAAGATCCAACAGATGACAATAATGGATATTGTTGAAGTATTTAAAAAAAAAATTCTTGAACGCAGAAACACATGAGTTAAAAGGGCTCGCCGCGCTTATATAAAATGCAAGAGAAGTGAGAAAGATGGCGGAACACCACATGGAATAAAAACAACTGAAACTATATAATCGTAATTTAAAATTCATCCCGGAAAAAAATATTATTATGGGATGAACAGACACTAAATATTCGAGAAGAGTCAAGGAAGATGGAAAGACCGGAAGAAAAAACAAATAAAAAAATAAACTAATAATCGTTCTACTAGAAAGTGCGTAGAGAATGGGAGTTTGTGGAAGCTTATTGCCGTCGAAATTCAAATCAAAACCACATGCTTATTGCCATAGAAAAAAAAATCAATTTCAAGCGGCGGTTGCAATAATGCATAGTTAGTAGCAAAGGTTTATCGAAAGAAGTACAGGGCACTCTACACATGGAGACACTTGTTGTTACTCTGAATCCAAAAGAAACCACCGACTGTTATCAATGAGCAATATGTCATGTTGCCCTGTGTGAAAACTCATAGTGAGTAAAATAATCTTTACTCTCATAAAAAAGTCACTTTGCGTGTGTGCGAGTCCTTCTTCATGGGTTTCGAAACGGCTGAACATATCTTTTTAAAATTTTACAAAGAGCGAATTTATATGTCTGGCAGTGTTCTTAGATACGTTCTTTAATATAGAAATTCATCCAACTAGTATCGAAAATTAAAAAAACAAATCTAAATAATGTCTTTCTCTCTTGTAGACTTTTGTTTTTTTTTACATGCTAGTTACCACTTATCAAGGCCCGGAAGCCATTTGCGGATAAGATAATAAAGATTTTTTCTACAGGGTGTGATTTTACATTTCACCGGCCAAGGGAGTTAATAAAATTTCAGTAAATCACTTCTTCTTAAAAAAATATTTTTTATAGTCTGGAGATATTGCTTAGTAGTAGAACATACGACTAGAGATCGAATGATCCTACGTTGAAGCCCGGGTGTCCTTCACCATTTTATTTTACATTTTACTTAGTAATGGGTTAAAACTACGATAATACGATTATAGAAGAGGTACCCTTTAAAATCGCAACACACTATTTCTTCGTTTGTATAAATAAAAATTAAACATTAATCAGAAGTGACTTTTTCAGGGCATTCATCGCTAAGCCCAACAATCAGCTGGGGTGACATTGTTAACAAACACAATGTAAATTTGATGAACGACATTATCATTATTATTTTTTAATTTTTATTTTTTTAATTTTTATTTTTTAATTTTTTTTTTTTTTTTTTTGTATTTTTGCGAATTAGTCCAATGGGCAAATTATTCTTCGTAATATATAATAATCATTAGCGGATCACGTCTATATTTATTCATACGCAATCTGTATAAATTAAAGAATAATGTTTAAGCGTATTGTAGAATCCGGCAACGCCGGGCTGCCCGCAAGAATTTATCAAAAACAATATAACTCATAGTGAGTGAAATAATAAGATACACAACGGTTGGTAGCGAATTGAACGACTATAAAAAATTAAGAAAGTCAATATAATAGCAACAATTTTAGAAACACTATAAAAAGCATGAAGATGTGTTAAGGCAGTAAGGGAGGTCAAATATCAAAAGACAGTAATCTGAATGATGAAGAAAAATAAGTTTATTTCGCCTCACGTGTTAGGCGTAAAACAAGTGATCTTTCTTCATCGTGAAAACTGAAACGAACACAAATACACTCATAAATATTCTGAAACGGGAAACACATCACAATTATAATTCATTCTTTGAATATTCTTTACTGTGGATAATGATTATATGATTATATCGCAACTGACTTCTGACCTTTCTTATCTATTGAAATTTTTTCTTACGTTAACCAGCATAAAGTTTGCATCAACAAATCCCGTACATATATATATATATATATATATATATATATATATATATATATATATATATATATATATATATATATATATATATAGCGAGACAGAGAGAAAGAAAGAGAGAGAGAGTGATAGATACGTATACATAGAGATAGATGTATAGAAAGGTATGCGTATATATATGCATGCATATATATATATGTATATATATATGCACATATATATATGTGTGTGTGTGTGTGTGTGTGCGCGCGCGAGGGGATGAATTGTTAAAGACTTTATACTGGTTAACGGAATCAAAAATTGCAACAAATAAGAAAGGTCAGAAGTCATTTACGAAAGTCTATAATCAAGCAAGAAGCATACTACTACTACTACTACTACTACTAATAATAATAATAATAATAATAATAATAATAATAATAATAATAATAATATGGCAGCGAGTGACACTGGAAAAATCAATAAAATAGAAACAGAGAGACCAAGGATAAAACGAGAAAAGAAAAATGGGAAGAAAAACATAAAGGTTTACAAAAGATGAGATTAACGAAAACACTTGGACATGGATGCAGAAAGGGCACGTAAACCGAGAAACTGAATCCCTAATAAATATAGCAGAACATAACTCGATAAGAATCAACAACATCAAAACAAAGATCGATAAAACACAAGAAAACAGCAAATGCAGAC
Source organism: Euprymna scolopes (assembly GCF_053919585.1). NCBI lineage: Eukaryota > Metazoa > Mollusca > Cephalopoda > Sepiida > Sepiolidae > Euprymna > Euprymna scolopes. The sequence continues at coordinate 8,489,050 of NC_136496.1, read as the reverse complement.
TCTGTGGACAAAGAGACGAAACAATAAATAATATGGTTAGTGAACGTAGCAAACGAGCCCAAAAGAATTACAAGAACAGGCACAGCGAAGTTGGAAGGGTAGTACACTGGGAATTGTGCAAACAACTGCATCTCGAACGCAGAAACAAATGATACAAGCACGAGATGGCAACAGTATTGAAAACGAGAATCACAGAATCCTATGGGACATTTACATAAAAACGGAGAAACCCATCCAAGCAAGAAGACCGGGTGTTGTAATAATTAAGAAGAAAGAAAAGTCCTACTAAATCGTAGACTTTGCTGTCCCAGCTGACCACAGGATAAATATAAAATAATAGGAGAAACGGAGCAAATACAGAGATATGGATGATGAAAAAAATCAAGATAGTATCTATAATATTAGGAGCACTAGGAACAATTCCGAAAATACTTGGAGAAGGGAATAGGAAGAAAATTGGAACCAGAGGAATAGCTGGTAAGATACAACGAATAACAATAACGAAAACAGCTGAAATCTATCTATATATCTATACAAGTGAAAGTGTCTGTGTGTGTGTCTGTGTACATTTCCCTACGCGATAACTCTGTCAATTTTAAGTCTACAGACTCGAAATTTGATATACAGCTTACTGAGATTTTGGAACATCGATGTAATTTGGTTTCGGCCAGAAATTTTGCAATTAAGGGGTCAAATTTCAACGATTTGACCTTTAAGAACTCTACCAAACTCCTCCGACAATTTTGGGTCTACGCACTTGAAACTTTAGATATAGGTTCCTTGGACATGGGTCTTACTTAATAACTTGATTAGTGCCCAAAACAATAAATTTTTAGGGGTCATAATAGGGGTCAAAGTTTTTAAAAAATTGACCTCTGCGGTCTCTTCAAAATTACTCAGACAATTTCTGGTCTAAATATTTGAAATTTTAGATAAAGGGTATTCAGAGATCGGGCAAGCTTTTTCATCAGTTTGGGTCGAAAATTTTTAGTTACCAATATATAAATGTATGTATGTATGTCTGTCTGTTTGCATGTCTGCCTTGAACTTTCAATAGCGGCGACGGATTTTACCAAGATCGGGATCGTTTTAAAGTTCGACCTTTCATACGACGAATATCGAAAAATTGGCTAAAAACATTAACATCCTCCCCTTCAATTAGGCACCTTCCTACAGGGGGGGGTCACTTTTTTCGCTGATATTTTTGAAAGTTATCCTCTCCTTTAGATTGTCTAGCCTTAATTTTTAAAAAAAATGTCGCTTCCGGTTTGGCGGTGCTCGTAACAGCATAAACGTGAGGTTTTACCTCGTTCTTTTCCTCCTTTGCGGTACGGGTTCGAACCTTCCTTCCTACGACCACTTTTTGTTTTTTGCTCAATATACACATCCAAACACCTGGGCAACGCCGGGCTGAAATGCTAGTATATATATAAAAGTGAAAGTTTCTGTCTGTGTATCTGTGTGTCTGTGTGTGTACAATTCCCTACGCAATAACTCTGTCAATGTTAAGTCTACAGGCTCGAAATTTAATATACAGAGGACTGAGATTCGGAAAAATCTATGTGATTGGTTTTTGGCCAGAAATTTGGCTGTTAAGGGGTCAAAGTTCAAGGATTTGACCTTTCAGAACACTACCAAACCCCTCCGCCAATTTTGGGTCTAAACACTTCAAATTTTAGATATAGGTTCCTTGGACATGGATCTAACTTAATAACTCGATTTGAGCCCAAAACTATAAATATTAAGGGGTCATAATAGGGGGGCAAATTTTAAAAAATTACCGGTTGTTTTTGTTTGTTTTTTGCTCAGCGTACACCTCCAAACACTCAGGCAACGCCGGGCACCGATTGCTAGTATTAAAGAAAGAATAATACATGGGACACATGTGCAGGCCAGACGAAATACTGAAGAGACAAAACACGAAACGTGACATGAAACCAAGAACATCAAAGATGCATATCTATAAGGTCTCCATCCCCATTCCCATTACCCAATCACCACCCCCCCCCAGAATGATGCCAAATATTCGAGAAAGCTCAAGGAGGATGGAAAGACTGAGGAGAAAGGGATGACCAGACCTCCGCAGGACAAATGCCAAGAGAATTGGTACCTTGGGGAAGCTTATTGCCACTCAAACTCCAGTGGAGACTAATGGCCGCTGCTAACAAAAAGTCAATGGTGAGCAGCTGTTGCGATAAATCAAATTTATTCGCAAATGTAATCGAAAGAAGTAGTGCGTGCTGGAAATCTGAGGAGAATGTTTTTCACTCAGCTTCCAGGAACGCCACAGGTTGTTCTCAAGGAGAAATCCTTTATGACTTGTATGAAAGCTCCTTGTGAGCTAATAATAATAATAATAATAATAATAATAATAATAATAATAATAATAATAATAATAATAATAACTGGAGAGAACTGGACGTCTGGAAAGACTTGTTGTCACTCAGCCTCCAGAGAACAATACAGGTTTCCAATCAGATCGTTTGTTGACTTGTGTGAAGCTCCATGTGAGCCAATAATAATAATAATAATAATAATAATAATAATAATAATGGTGGTGGTGGTGGTGATGATGATGACGATGACGATGATGATGATGATGATGATGATAATGATAATAGTAGTAATAATAATAATAATAATAATAATAATAATAATAATAATAATAAATGCCAATACGACATTCATTTAAAATTTAATAAACATGACATATTGCACCACGCCATTTCTATTACTTTCGCTTTCTCTTATTCGATGTAAATGTACCGTCATATCTGTATCACACTTTCGACGTAATATTTTATTGGCTTTGACTTTGTACCACTTTCTCGCTCTCTCCGACGCTTTTTCTAATTCATCGATCAATAACCAATCGATAATTCAAATAAAGTTTAAAAACAAATGTAAGATATTTAAATACATGTAGATTTATTCAACATTTTCTATTCAATCCTCAGGAAAAATAGTATTGTATTTCTTTTTTTATACTATACGTTTTGCTCATCCACACAAAAGCAGTACCATTTTAAAGCGAGCAGTTATATTCATGATTGAAATACATTTTTTTGATAACTAAAAAATAGAATAACCCTCTCACCCCCAAAAATGTCATTCATGAAAATCTTAATAAATGTCACACTCCTTTCTATATTTAGTAGTGGTTAAGACTGGTACGTTTACTTTAATATTGGTAACATCATTAAAAATTACAAAAGTCCTAAAGCACATAGAGGTTCAACGAGAAAAAACCGACAGGATTTCATTTACGTTTGATGAAAACCGGCTTCTTTTTTTTTTTTTTTTTTTTTTGTAGACCATCTACTAGTTGGCGAGTAGTAGACAGACCACTAGAGCGATAGGAGTCTTCAATCAGGTCTGAAAGTGACACAATGTTTAACGATCAAAATCAGATAAACGCCGATGTACAAGTCATGCTCTCTACCGATCCAAGATATAAGAACAGGGGCATTGCCAGCACCTCATAAAAGCATCGCTAGATTGTCACGAATGAAATGATCTTTGGTGTGGTTTCAAGTGAGGGCCACATCATGCCATCTCACATCTTCGTAGTCGTCTTGAAAGTCAACACCAATGCGTACCTTAATGTGCTGAAGAGTGTGGCGATTCCCTGGTGCAAACTAATATGACAACACTATAGTTATGGTCCTATTTAGTTGCCTTCTCAAGATGACAGAGTAAGACACAAGGTCGGTTTTTATGTGAGGGAAATTCAGCTTCCGAAAAAACGGGCACTCTGAGTAGAAAAAAATAAAAATTGGTTCAGTCTAGAAAAATTTCTCCCCCACTTATTGAGGTCAGAAAAGGTGAAATGTAGTATCAGAACAGATACTACATTTTGTTCTTAGCACTAAGGGCAGGAATGTTATTAAAAGAAAATGTTGTTTTTTTTTCTAATTGAGGTGTCTGTAAGATGTGAAACTCAAATATTACCAGAAACTACTACTTTCTCCCCCACTACCCTATTTAATGTCAAATTTTACGAAGCCTACTAGTTACGCTTTACGTTTTCATTTTCGTTTTTGATCTAATCTATAAATAAGAAATCGCCTGGTGAATTGCCATCAAATTTGTATTTTACCATTCTTGTGATAACAGGTGATCTTACAGAATTTTAAAATCATAAAACTACAAGTGCTGACTATATTAGCAATAATAATCGTCGACAAAAACAGGTATGCTTTTTAACTACCAATTCATTAATTCAAAATCTGAAGAACTTCTCCACATGTTTGAAAACAGAATCCTCCAAATTTTTGTTGCTATGATTTATGATTACTTTTTTATTCTGTACATATCAGTGTAACGATCCTTAGTTCTCAGACAGCCTTCTACTGTAATAGTTACTTCCCTCGAACTGCAAGATTTTGTAGTTCTCTTCGGTCTTCTGATACTTGACCGTACTGACATGCAGAATTTTAAATGTAATGTGAACGGACATCTCGCTACTAAATTGCTTACATAGTGCCTCTGATTATATTATCCCAAATAGTAGCCTCTTCACTATATGCACCTTATTTGGGGTTAATAGGAGTAAAAGAGCGTCATCACATTTTTGAAAACCAAATTTCAACCAACGGTTGACTACTCTTCTCTATCATCACTTGTACCCTTAATAGTTTATACATACTTGTTTGACGAAAGGATCTTCAGGGTTGTGGGTTTTATTACAGAGAAGTTACACTGTCCTCTTACATACAGCGCCTGGTATTTTGAATAGTCACTCATCGGGTCATGACAAGGCACATCAGAACTTAACTTTAATGATTCAACGAGAAAGGTTGTATCAATGTATATATGCTGTATATAAAGGTTGTAGCAATATATATATATATATATATATATATATATGCTGTATAAGTTTAAAATAATTGCGTCGAATTATCACAAACTGGATATAAAAAAAACCCTTGGGAAAACAGGTATCATATTTCTTGTTTATTTATAATACTTATTTCGATTATGAAAATTATGCCTTAGAGCCATACGCGTTTACTAGACTAAAAGGCGTCTTGTCGACGCCATCTTGACTTGCAATATATAATTGCCAGCCGCCATATTGTCTTCTAATATATAATTCAGACCCGCGTCGAACTAACACGTCGCCAATTGTCATACGGTAATGGAGTTATCAGCAAATTGCTGTCACTTCGACAATAAGTTAAAGTCAACGCGCTTTGTTCAATGAAAAACCGCTGGACTCGGCAACTAAGCAAGTCATCTGGAACTGACGTCGAACAAGTCTGACCAACAAACTTTCTGAAACTTCAATCGCAGTCGAATGTCACCGCAATATATAATTGGTTTGGTTTTTTATTCGTCCGATTGAAACTCAGAATATTATTTAACCCTCTAGGGCCTTAACATAGTAAAAATTCTGAAATTTGTAATTTTAGATTTTATTGGATCTAGAATAATGAATCTGAAACAAAAAAAAAGTGAATTCATTTAAAAACCTGAAAGTTATGAAATGTGCCATATCTGTTTCCTTGGGCTCTAAGCTTCCTGATTAGGATTGTGCCATGTATGGCACGGGCGGCCCTAGGGGGTTAAGCTGTACATATCGTTATATAACTATCAGCCGAGTTTCAAACCCTCTACCATCGCCGTGATATCATATCCCTGTATCCTTTTTACAAGTACTTAAATAAAATGTGATCTGATGTACTCGCGGCGCTCGTGTTCTCTCAATGTACGCTGTGTCCCACTTTAAAGTAGCCCAGAAAATGTAGTAGAGAGGAGTAACATTCTTTTATTGCTTAAATTACCTGTAATGTTATTAAAGATGCTGGAAGTACTCCTCGTTAACATCTATGCATTTCCGGGACACGTTTAACAAGGTTTACAGATACAGCCTGTCTTCTCTGGTGATTCTCCTGATAGCTTTGGTAATGTTCTCCTTTAGTTGGTCAAGATTGTGAAGCTTATTATTTTTTTTTACATGGAGTTCACCACTTATCAAGGCCCAATGGCCACTCAGGGATAAGGGTTATTGTGTGTACAGTAATCAAAGGGATTGTGTAGTAATAGTATTGGAGAATTGGAAACGAGTCATTACTTAGGGGGCGGTTCATCAGGAATTTGTTTGTGTTGGACTTGAATTTATCCAGGTTGAAGTCGGGAGGGAAACAGGCAAGCAGAACAGAGTTCCACAGGTGTGAAGTTCTAAGAAAGAACCTTTGTTCATGGTATCTACGTTTTGATTTAGGCACAGATAGGGAGTGGGAAAAATTATTGACGGTGGTTTCAGCTAGTCGGGTGTTTTTTTAAAAAGATTGGCGCGGGGGGACCAGAGAATGGAGCTCAGACGAGCACCTGCCATTGAAATAACGATAGAACAATGACAGGCTCGCTACGTCTCTTCTGTGGGAAAGAGGTTGCAGGGTAGAGAATAGGGCATCCCCCACCAAGCCACGGAGTCTATTTTGTACTCTGTCAAGGCAGGATAGGCTGTTTTTAGCAGCCCCCGCCTAGATGTGTCAGCAGTACTCCATCTTTGGACGTACTTGGCTCTTATATAGATAGAGAATTGCATCATTAATGAGATATCTTCTGAGGCGGTAGAAGAATCACACCATTTTCCCAGCGACCTTGGCCACAGACTTGATGTATGTGTTCCATTTAAGATCAGGTGTAAAGGTCTAATCCAGGAGCTTATCAAAGCCTGTTGCCTCCCTTGCATATGCATTTTGTTTTAAAATTCCCCAATGAAAAAAATCATATGATGACAAGTCCGGGGAACGGGGAACGGGCATACTCCTTTGCCTATTGTTCTCTTTTACGTAAACATGTCATGAACCCATGTAAGTAACCTGTGCGACGTGTGGCATGTAGCGCCATCTTGTTGGAAAAAGAATTGCATTTTATCTTGTGGTGTCAGTTGGTCGATAAGAGGAGGATTTAGAGATCTGGCTACTTTTAAGTGGGCCGCTTTACCTGAAACAAGATTATTAGATAGAGATTAGATAGATCGGGATACCTTAAAGTGGGCCATTGTATATACTTCCAACTCCCGATAAGCACGATATATAAATATTATACCGTGGTAATCCCGAGATTCCGGAAAGCTTCTAGTCATATATTTATTGCCTCGGACCGCTGAACTTTGAAATTTCCTCCCTGTTTCTTCTTCCTTGACTGTACTATTATGCTGAAGTTTAATTCACTGTTAGACACGAACCCAAATGACAACATGCCTTGTTTGGGGTGGAAATGAGTAATATAAACGTCATTATGATTATTGCCGTTGGTAAAAAAAATATATATTTTTGTAATTAAGCTATGATGATTTTTTTTTCCATTAATTGACAGAGATTGCATAAAAATGTCAAATGTGCTTACGGTGTTACAGGTAAATATAGAAAAGAGTTAAAACCTACAGCTTAAAGTACAAGTGCTACAGACAATTAGAAATGACGGACATTCAAAGTGTGATCAAATAACCTAGGTTTCAATATATATATATATATATATATATATATATATATATATATATATATATATATATATATATATATATATATAATTCTCCGTATCTTGGGTTGAGCATATTGGGAAGTGATATACAAACTGCCATTAGCGTATTAAGCGACGCTCTTTGTGTAAACAAACCGAGCGGATACATTTGGATGATCGTAAATTCATTAGCCGTATAGCGCAATGGTGAGAAGCCTTGACTGTCATTTGGGTGATCGGGTTTCGATCCTGGCTTGAGGCAATTGCCTGTGTAGCCGCACTGATGAGCTGTGAAACAGCGAAACAGTACTGTATGTGGATGACTATATATATATATATATATATATATATATATATATATATATATATATATATAATATTTAGTGGTTTAATTATATATATATATATATATATATATATATAAATTTAGTGGTTTAATTTTAAATTCTGAAAAAAAAAAAAACATACAGAGGCATATATTCGATTTAAGAATTTATTGCTTGACAAAGGAATATATAGAAGGGGTTATATTAATTTCCTTAATCCATGGATTTTAAACAATGGCTCATATCATCAGAGGAAATGAAATGCAGTTAGCAAAATGTATGCTTGCCCAAACTTAACCCTCCCCCCTCTCTCTCTTTACCCTCCCTACCTCACCCCACTTCCTCTTTCCCTCATCTAAAAAGCCTCCTTCATTCAATATAAATAAGATTTAACTATCTTTTATTATGCTCATACCTCAAGCAAGCCGTTCCAGCGTGCTCTTCCGAATGTCATCACCTGGAGTATTTTGCCATCTTTAGTATTTTGATAACTATACTATTGATTCCAAGGTCCATTACACGCTTAATTCAATGCTCAAATTCTATCACTCATGAGTATAATTACAATGGAATGGTATATCCACCCAATTTCGGATATACTTTGTCAACACCGAGAAAGCATTTGGACCAAAGCAAATAACACACAATCAACGCAACAACGAATAAGACAGCCCGGTATACTTTTCGAAATATCAAGAAGAGGCAGTAAGCTTTCGCTATATGGGAATATCGCTTTCTCCCATGGGCCTATTTTCTGCCCACCTGGATTTGTAACCCGGAATTACATTGGACTCCTTCCGATAATGGACTACCCAGGTTGTATCAACTTCTCTTTTCGTACAATTTTCTCCATATAATTATCCACAACCACTCAAAAAACTATTTTCAATAATTGTGCTGAAAAGCAAAATAGCGTCCACTCGCAGCTGAACATTTTGCTAACTGCTTTTCATTTCCTCTGATGATATGCGCCATTGTTGAAAATCCATGGATTAAGGAAATTGATATAACCCCTTTTATATATTCCTTTTAAAGCAGTACATTCTTAAATCGAATATATGCCTCTATATGTTGTTTTTCAGAATTTAAAATTAAACACCTACATTTATATATTGCTCTATTATTAAATATTGAGCTTTCTCTTTTTGGCAGGGATCTCCTTGAAAATATTACTTCAAGTAATATCTATCAGGATTTTCATCTGAATTCTATCAGTGTCTTATCTCGCTTATATATATATATATATATATATATATATATATATATATATATATATATATATATATATATATATATATATATATTGTAATTTAAATGTTATGATGTAAAATGGTTAAATTTCAAATCTAGATTTATATTAAAGACAAAGAATACATTTCAATAAGTATATCTCTTTAACCTATAGATTTTCGGTGTCAACCCATCTTGTAGAAGAGAAAATATTAGCAAATTGGTTTAAACCTAAGTTACTACAAAACAATAAACATAAAACATCACAATTAAAATTTTTTAAAGTTTTTAAATCATAGAGTAAGGGAAATTATGTATTGGTCTAAATTAAAAAGGATGTTTAATTTCATATCCAACTTGTACGGTAAATTCCAAAGTGAAAGTCTTTGGTAGCAGTGAGATAAAGGGATCAACTATATAATACGTCATGAAATTTAAATGACTAAATTAGTATTTATTTGCTCTATCTGGTATATGAAGCAATGTTTATTTAGCTGGGATTGTCTTTATAAAATATTATAAAATATTGCAGCCCATAATATTTTGTAAGACCAATAATCACTGGATTTCCAAACTAGTAGATCTATTACATTACATTATTCTAATGTATATATATATATATATATATATATATATATATATATATATATATGTGTGTGTGTGTGTGTGTGTGTGTGTGTGTGTGTGTTTATATATATGTATGTATGTGCGTGTGAGAGAGAGAGAGTATAAATGTATATGTATGATCGCATCTGTCTGCGAAGAGCAATCTCCGCAAAACCTCTAAATTCTTGGTCTACATACAGGAAACCAGGAGACTTAACATATAAGGGATTTGGATATTTTGAACAAAATTAGATTTAAGGCGGCAAAAATACCTACTAAGGTGTCAAAATTATAAAAAAAAGGAAGTTGTCAGGTATAAATCGACAAAACTTTTTATTCGCACTAATGCATCAGTATACTTTTAAATCTTCAAGGCTTTATATTTTTTAAAGTTTTCTGTATGCGTAGGGATTTACGTCAGACAAAAAACTGAGTCTGAAAAGTTATCTGTTAATGTTTTCACCGTAGCTGGTTGCAACTAAGTTATGTATACTGTTTAAACATCTTTTGACATCACTAATATATGTTGCGTATAATATGATATTCAATAGAGTATAAGTATAAGAAATCTAAAATCTGCACGAATTTAAATATAACGCTTAAGGCTAATTTGTGACCGGAGAAATCTGGGTGATCTGCTAATATATATATGAATATAGTCTTGACATTGACTGTTATAGCTTCAGCGCAATGAACACTTTGTAAATAAATAGCACACTGTGGGAATGCCTTAAATCTTTATATAAAAACATTGCTATATATTATATCCGACGGCGTTTTCCTCAATACCGTGATAGATAATGCTATTGATTATCGGCGAAATGTTTGCTGGTTCGATCTCGAATTTGGCATGTGCTGGTCAAGGTACACTGAATGTCTGATACAGCTGAAAAGTCGGTCTTTTGATTACAATATATATATATATATATATATATATATATATATATATATATATATATATATATATAGAGAGAGAGAGAGAGAGAGAGAGATGGATATGTATATATATATATATATATATATATATATATATATATATATATTAATAATTTAGTAATTTAAATGTTATGATGTGAAATGGATAAATTTCAAATCTAGAGATTTTATTATATGCAAGACAAAGAATACATTTCGATAAGTATATCTCTTTAACCTATAGGTTTTCGATGCTTATCCATTTCCCTAGAGCAAAAAGCATTAGCAAATACTATAAATGGTTTACACCGAAGTTGCTAAATGCAATAAACATAGAAATTCATAATTAAAAGTTTTTAAATTGTTTAAATCATAGAGTAAGGGAAATAAGATATTGGTTCAAAATGGAAAGGTATTGAACTTTGTATCCAAATTGTATGTTAAATCTTGAAGTGAGAATTTTTGGTAGCAGTGAGGTGAAAGATCCAATGCGTATCTTGATTCTTCCACGGCACATAGTACAATTCGAAGTAGGCATAATTCCTTCGTTTCTCCTTTGTTTAGATATTCTGAAGTATATATACTCTTACAATTCCCTTCATTTTTCCTGTTTTTCTAATTGAACTTAAATGCAAAAATTTAAATGTAATATGAACAATCATCTTGCTGCTTATCTCTCTTCATTGTGAGTCGCTGTAGCTATAGTCCCTAATACACAGTAGCGTATTATTTCTCAATGGCGATGTGTCTTGTTTTTGTTGAATATAAGTAAAAGAAAAACTGGTATGTAATCCCTAACCGTAATCCCTATTGCTTAAAACCTCGTGTTAAAAAAGAACGATTTAACAGAAAAAAATTAAAGAAAATATAAACACCGTTATTACCTGTTTGATTCAAAGATTATAGTTGGTGTTGTCAACTAATATTGGTTCATTTTATTCCCAAAATCTACATACTGAAGTGAACTCGCTCTGTAGGTTCATTTACTGCACAGACTGTGATCGTCCGTATATTGTCTTCGTCGAATTTCGGTTATTCTGTTTCGTACTCACTTTAATGTCGATTATGTACTCTCGGTCGGCGGTATGAAAAAGGAATTTCCTTTTCAGCGGAACCACCATTCGGATGTAATACATTAACGATATTTTTAGAAAAGTTATACTGATATTACGTTTATCTATCAGACTTTTAATTAGAATTGCAGCTTCAAACTTTGTTTCCACTCTAAGACCGACTCCGGTTGTTTAAATGTCTGTTATATCAGCACCTATTTCTCATCCTATAAGTTTTAAAGATTATGTAGCGAAAGTAATTTATAACCTCATCCATCAGTATACTTTCCACATTGTTAAAGCCAGACATTCTCTTCTGTTTTATGAGTGAATTTACATTACAGAGATCTAAAAAAAACAAGTTATATGCCAGGCATACCACACGCACGCACACATATACATATAAATATATATATATATATACATATATATACATACATTTCGATATATATATAGATATATATGTGTGTGTGTGCGTGTGTGTGCGTGTGTGTGTGTGTGAATAGTGTATGGCGTATGTACAGGGTGCCCAAAAGTCCCTGAAGAGATTTAAAGTTAACTAGATTATTTATTTTTGTTGATAGTTTTCTGTAATTTTAAGACAATCTGACTAAGTCATTGGAAGATGTTATTTAAAATCTGCACAATTCTAACGATCTTAATTCGTGAAAAATAATGTCTTTTAAATGTTGCCCTATTTTCAGCTTAGTATATATGTACGCTTTCTAAAAGTCTTTTTAAATTATTCATGACAGATTGCAGAATATCGAAATGTCAACCTTCAAGTCCTGCAAGAATTGAAGGCAAACATCATTAACGAAAGAAGAGAGTGTTTTATTTCTTTTTTAATAATTTCCCAATTATGTTATGTAGTCGAACTGTGTTAAAATTACAGAAATATATCCTAAAAATTTAAAAAATCTATTTAAGTTCTAAACCTTTTCATGATATTTTCGACATTACGTGTTCCACATTATGTTGATATCCGTTATTTCAATTTTATTACAGGAGAAATCGCAAGTGTTTGATTCTCAAATGCTCCTTTCCTGTTCGGTAACATATACATATCTAAATCTTTTTTTCTGAGAATTAAGTGTCCTACTGGTTACTGATCTACTAATCTTCCATATATATATATATATATATATATATATATATATATATATATATATATATATATATATATATAAAGCTGAACGTATGTGTGTGTCTATTCACTTATAGGCTCCTATATGGTTGACTATTATAGAAAACTGATCGCATATAATGATAGAAGATGTATCGAGACACAGGAATGGGTATGTTTGATCTGGCATAATGATGATTCATTAAAATTGTGGGTCTTCTTACGCGCCTGGTCCACAAAGTGTGAAAATAAAAAATTAAAAAATAGAAAAAAAAACGTTTACAAGTGTTTTTGATATAGATATACATAATAATACTTTGATAATTATGTTTTAATTTAAATAGGGATGGTATAATACAATTGTTATGTCTGTGTTCGCGCCTGGCCTCTATAGAATGGAAATAGGCACAACCATTAATAAAGACTTTTCATATCTATCTGCGTAAGTAACTTTGATAATAATGTTTCAGTTTGAAGAAATATGGTATAATAAAATTATTTAAAGTTTAACAAGGTTTTTTTTAATATAGATCCACAGGATATTGTGATACGTGTTTCAGCGTGAACAGGTATGGTATGATAAATTATGGGGTTTATCTATTTTATTTTTACTTTCATCATATTTTGCTTTGGTTTTGATTCCCCCAAATTCGAAGCTATCTCTTTACAACCGTTCCTTTTCATAACCTATCATACTTTCATAAATCAGAGTCCAATTTCTGTGGGCTGTTTTTGAACCCATTCAACAACGAGTACTTTTGCTAGTATATATATATATATATATATATATATATATATATATATATATATATATATATATATATAAATATATGTGTGTGTGTGTGTGTGGGTCTGTGTGTGAGTGTCCTGGCTAGAGGTAGTTGTTTCTCTAGCCGCACTGATGAGCTGTGAATCAGCGAAACCGTGTTGTATGTGGATTACTATAATGCTCCCTATCTTAGGTTGAGCATATTGGGAATTGATAAACAAATTACCATTAGCGTATTAAGCGATGCTCTTTGTGTAAACAAAGTAAGCTTAGGTATGTGGACAATGCCAAAATCTTGTTAATTCACTGCCCGCATAGCAGCGATCGATTAGCGCAACGGTTAGAAGCTCTGACTGTCGTTTGGGCGGCCGGGTTTCAATCCTAGCTTGAGGTAGTTGCTTGTCTAGCCGCACTAATGAGTTATAAAACAGCGAAAGAGTGCTGTATATATATATATATATATATATATATATATAGAGAGAGAGAGAGAGAGAGAGAGAGAGAGAGAGAGTAAGAGAAAAATATAATTAACTATGTTTATATGCTTAAATATTTGTATACTTTTTTAAATAATCCAGCGATCATTATGAATTTTAGAACACAGCTACTAGAGGAAAGGGGTCAAGGTAAAGGCTGCTGTAGAGTATGTAAGGAATTTGATTTTTATGAAAATTTTACAAAACGTACTAAATATTACAAAAATTCAGTTTCTTGTAAGTGTGTTACTGCTGTTTTAGAAATAAAATATGTCCCATTAAACTAAATCATTGATAAAATCTTGAGTCGAAAACCATGTTATGAATTTTGATGAGCATTGAAAAGAACATTCTAGACATAACGTTTAGAATCCTTTTTCTTTTTTTCGAAAGCCAACCTTTCCCTATGTATATGAACGATGAAAGGACATTTCTTTGTAATTGTGGCAGCATGACGAGGTCTTGCTGTGAATATTTCCATAGAGTAACCAGAGATGACGATGTGGAGCTCCTTCCATGAAAGTAAGGGTAAAAAAAAGAAAACCATAACAAGTGTACAAATTGCAACACGGACCCTTTGTCACCTTCGCATACGTTAAATGTTTTATGCATCGGGAAATACATGAAGCACATACAAACTCGAATAAAATAAAGAGTTGATATGCCGTCAAAATTAAGAAAGCAAACACCTTGGGGAAATGATAAGCGCAAGACTGTTGAAGTGCGTTTGTTGTCTGACCTGACCTTTACTGTTTCTCTCGTTAATCATCCAGGTGATATTTAAGCGTGGACGATCCACCCCCTCAACTACTTGTGTCGGTTGCAAAAACGTGATAATTTTCCCTTTTCTTCCTCTCCCCTTTTTTTCTGCAAGCAAATCAATTATAATCAAGTTTCTGTCACGATAATATATTTCTCTCGCTTTTCTTACTGCGTTAGAAACAAAGACATTTGCCCATTCTGGCATCGTTGTTATGCCTCTTCCTCTTATTAACTTTCAGAATTCATGAGCAATCGACCTGTTTCCATGGTCGACGCAATCTCTCACAAGACAGTCAGGATGGTATAACCGCGGCTCAATCCACTGCTGAGGTAGCGTGAGTAGTTTAATGGCTACCGACTCAAACTGTGGAATCGGTTAGGTCCAGTTCAAATCCATTCACATTCATTATGACCACTTACACACTAATACCTTCAGTTAATTTTCAAATAACTACATTAAGTAGTTTTTGTTGCTTTTGTGTTACTGGTAAAATAACGCATATCCAGGCTTAAAAGGTAACCGAGGATGAGCTTAAATGAGATTGTAGGGTCAAGGCCAGAACTCACACTGATGATTGGTACAAATGATTTAAACTGGATATTATTTGATTTTTTAAGCTATCGGCACAAAAAATATTTGTTTACATTGGACTTGTAAAGCAGCTCCTTAGAATTTTGTTCCACGGATGTGTATTCATAGTAAATAAGCTCTGCTCGTGAAGCTTCTCTGGTAGATTATGAAGCGAGCTGTTGAATCGGTTAAATCCAGTCCAAGTCAATTTACGAGATACGTTCAATAAGTTTCTAGAGTTTTTAGTATGGGCACTTTTATTGATAGTGCACACATGAGACGCTAATCTCATTCAAGGTAATCTCTTCCGGCTGCAACACATTTGCTGTACCGTCCCAACAATTTTGGAAGGCTCAATGGAAGCCCTCTTGTGTGATCGTGTTGTAATACCCTCTTTCCTCTTAATTGTCTCATAAGGACAGCTTCTAAAATTATCTTGGAGTCAAGGGAATAACCAAAAAGTCACAGGTAGAAAGGTCTGGATTATATGGATGGTGAGTGACTGTCGAGGTTTCCATCTTGGTCAAATAATTTGTGAGAAGAATGAAGGTATGAACTGGTATTCGTGCAAATCTTCTGCATCTACAGTTCTTCGCGAATAATAGTGATTACAATTCCCACATTGACATCAAATTGTGCACTCTTTCTTTATTTATTTGACCAATCAATTCTGGTGTTCTGACGTCCTTACTCCTCCTACACCTCATTATTTCTCATAGACTCCATGCCTTCTTTAATTTTGTATGCCACTCAAAAACTGATGTTCGATTCACGCAAAAGGGTTAAAAAAAAACTTGAAACATTCCATACTTTTGAATTGGATTTTTTCTTCAAGTTTAAAACAGAATTGTATTGCATATCATTCTTCTAAAATGCCTCACGTCAGGATTACATTTTTGAAATTCACCAGCTGTGACAATCGGGCTTTAGTAATGTGTATTCCTATTCCTTCTGTAGCTGTCCATTTGAATATGAAATCATAGAAATTGGGCAGTCATCTAATAAGACGTATAGCAATAGCATACTAAATTTTCAAGAGTCTCCGACAATTGCAAATCCCTGTACAAACAAGGTCTTGGAATGTATTTAATGTACCTTGTAGAGTCATTGCGACAACTTACACTCTAATATAAGACGTTAATGCGTGAATAAATCTTTTAATTTATTTTATGGTTGCTGTTTATATAAAGTCCTAAAGGCAATCGAGGATAAGGTGTAATGGGTTCGAAAGAAAGCATCGTGATGATTGCTAACGATGGTTTTAGCTGGACATGATGAGCTTCTTATTATAAGAAGCTGCGAGGGGTTTTGACTGTGGAAATAATCAAATCATCTGTCTGAAAATCCCATTATTAATTGCTCGCTAGGTAAGCTTGTTGGATGGCATCGTCAGATCGATTATAAAAATCATACTTTATGCCAACTAAAAGAATGTCTTGTGTCTGGTGCGGTTGCTCGGGTGGTAGGGTATTTACAAGATAACACACGTGATTCTGGTTTGAAATTCTGAGTCCGGATGTGTTAAACTAATTAGCCCAAATGAGGGGGAAACTCAAATGTTGGACTTCTGGTGTTTTTGTTTGCCATGGCTCGTGTGTGCTGAGACGTCATTTGAAGTGGAAACAATTACACCATCTCTCACATTCTAAAAATTCATATATATATATATATATATATATATATATATATATATATATATATATATATATATATATATATATATTTATATTTATGTGTGTGTTGGGTTTTTGTATGTTTAAATAATAAGTAAGATCAGGAGTAAAGGTCAATCCCAGAAGCTTGTCAAAACATGAGGCCTTCCGAAGGCGAGAGCCATTGATTTCAATTGATGCGAGATGGGGATCAGCGCGTTGAGGATGTAAAATAAAGGCTTGGTTTTAAATGTATTGAAAGTAACACGCCACCTCTTTCATCATTGTACCACATGCTCATGATCAGAGGAGAGAGAATCAGAGAGAAGTTGGTCGTTTACACTCTTAGATGTGCTTCCATAGATAGCTGAAAGGGGAATAAAATTTCTTTATAACAGTTTCTTAGCATTTCGAACACGTTTTGAATATGTTAATCCTTTAAGAATGTATATTTAAATTGTCAGCAAATCAGTAAATCAATGTATTCCTTCTGCTTTTTATCTTTTCCTTCGCTTGCCTTCAGTTTTTTCTGCATCAATTTGTAATGTATTCTCATATTCGATTGAATATATGTTTTCTTTTATCTCAAGAGTTATAAAATATGCGTACCGTTCACATGAACTGAATAAATGATCATTTTATGCGAGAAGGTTTAGCATAATTATTTATTGCTTATTGTACATTTCCTTCTTGTTTATATATATATATATATATATATATATATATATATATATATATATATATATATATATATATATATATATAATATTAAGAACAGAGCAGTAAAGTAAAAATTTACAAATAGTTTTTATTATTGGGCAGAATACTCCAAAACTTGTGTGCTACGAAATCCGGGTATATATATATATATATATATATATATATATATATATATATATATATATATATATATATATATATATGTAGAGAGAGAGAGAGGGGGTACTCATTAATTAGGGGTGTTGGATAAGTAGGGTACTCTTCATGCTATGGCATTTCGAAGCCTTATGCTTCTCACCAGAGGAATGCATAAGATACTAGTGTTTTGTAGCTGCTGGAAAACGCCGGTTAGAATATAATTATTCAGAAGCCGGTGTATCTATCTACCTACCTGTTTATATATATATATATATATATATATATATATATATATATATATATATATATATATATATATATGTTTTGCTGGAAATAACAATCGTGGAAAACAGTAAGGTTAGCGAACCTGTTCAGGTTAAATGAATGGTCTGAAAGTCAGGATTTGTACACGATTCAAACTCTATGACCCATCAAAACTTGTACCATCAAAACTTGTAACAGGAAACTAGGTAGATGGGGCTGGATCAATAGTTCCGGTTGGGGAAATTTAGTTAATTTTAGTTCAGTTGGTTCCTAGACAAGACAGAGACAACATGTGAGATCAAGGTCTCCTCAAAATGAGACGACGGTTTGTCTGGAGTCCAAGATCGCCCATTTATTCCAGTCTGCTAAGAAATGCCTGTGGACTGAATAAAGATATATAAAAAAACACAGCCACCGTCTTTAGTCCATCTCGCATGCGTTTGCCTTCTTATCTTTATCAGCTTCCTTAAGATGATCGATGATGAAGTTCTCCAAAATGCAGAACGCCAAAAACAGTTACGTACCATTCGTCATATATACATAGATTTTCTGACACACACTCACTCATAGACATTTAACTAGACGGTCACGGTCTATTAAAACACAGTTAAACAAAAGAAATACAAGAATAAATAAGATAAGGAAAATATATTATGTTATAATATAACACTTGGTAACATAAATGTTCTATAGTTCACCCCGTATGTATGTATTTATGTATGTATGTATGTATATGTATACAAAGGGCGAATGAACTCTTTTTCTGGGTCAACGGCCAACTAGCACCGTGTATATTTGTGTGTGTGTGTGTGTGTGTGTGTATAGGTGTATTGGGGTAGAGAGGGCTCCCGTAAGCCGTGGTGAAGGCAACCTTTCTAGGAGAAGCAAATCTCTGATTTAAAAAACCATAAAGCGGAAGACCAGTACCCGCATTAAACTGGTCTGCAGTTTAATTTGTTGCTGGCTATCTTGCTCTTGCTTATTGCTGGATCTCAACATTTTGAACCGAGAGAGAGACTTAGCTGTCGTACAAAGCTAAGACTCTGTAACATCATATTTGTATAGATACTCCCTCAGACATTTGGGCTCATGGATTTTAAAAGTTCTGAGGGAGTGGCACTCGTCTGACAAGACGTTGCAATCATCATCATCATATATGTATGTGCATGTATGTTTGTGTATAAATGCATAGATATGTATGTATATGTAGTTAAATGTATGTGTATGTATATGTGCATATATATGTACGTATTTATATGTGTATATGTATGTATATGTGTTTGTATTTGTGTATGCGTGTATATATGCGTATGTATTTGTGTATGTATGCATGTGTGTATGGATATGTATTATGTATTGTGCATATGCATAAATGTGTGACTGTTTATGGATACATGTGGGTGTATGTGTGTGTGTATGCGTGTAAATTTTAAATCTGTATCTGAATATAGATAAAAAACATATATATATATATATTGTTTTAAAATATCATTATCCACTATGACGTACTTCGTTCATGACTCATCCGAGTGGCTGAATCTCTCTCTCTTTCTCTCTCTCTCTCTCTCTCTCTCTCTCTCTCTCTCTATATATATATATATATATATATATATATATATATATATATAAGTATACATATATATATAATATGATATACATATAATATATGATTTTTAAAAAGAATCACTTATTATTAATTACTTATTAATACATGCATATATACACATGAAAAACACACACCCATATTTATATATATATATATATATATATATGTAGTAATTTATAAAATATATATGGCGATTAAGCTACACTGAATATTTCGCGTTTCATAAATGCATGCCCATTGGCTGATAGGAAGGGCGCGGTGGATACTAGAAAGCTGATTGGCTAACTAAAATCTCAATAGAAGAGGAGCATATAAAAACGATAAACAACCACAGAATTCGCGCATAAGCCTGAAGAGTCCCAGAGTGGATGAAACGCGGAATATTCAGTGTAGCTTAATCGCCATATATATTTTATAAATTACTAACTAGCTCTACCTACGTATTGAGCACTTTTGAAGTAAATACTTAAAGTTTACGCATAAATCTATACTTTCGTATATTAATTTTATGTGAGTAAATTAAGTAGTTATATATATGTATATATATGTATATATATATATATATATATATATATATATATATATATATACGTGTGCGTGTAAACGCATGTATCAAGTCCTTGTATTAACAATATGTGTATATGTATAAGAAAGGTTCGTTTTTGTTATTTTTTATCTTTGTGTTTCTCATAGTCTTACAACGATTACGTTCGTTTATCGTTGACATTTTCTCGGCGATTGTTTTACTTGTAATAAATAATGAAGCGATGCTTTTGCGTATCACGTTTTGTCCACATTTCTTATCGACTGATATTAGAAATGTCAGTTTCAATTAGTATCGATCATGTTAATTTGTGTGCTGTTTTATATCTTATACGATGTTTGTCTATAAAAACATATACACTTGGATTTCCAGGATTCTTGTTAACCTACGGTAAGGGTTCGAGTTCGACTATTCCTCTAAGTGATAGCAACGCAGAAGTGAAATCATTCCTACTTGCTGCGACATGGAAACCTTACTGTCTTATCCAATATCTGACTATATGTAATTCAGAAAATTTAAAATGACTATAGTTATGAAACCTCTTAATGTTATTAGTGTATAGTCAGTTTGCCTCCTCCATATCAATTAACATTTTGAAAGACAATGTGACAGTATGGGTTAAAATATATCCATAAAATATTTGTATTGTCATAAAATTAAGAGAATCCGTAGAAATTTAGCGTATTAAGAAATAAATTTAAGCAACTAATATGTTTTAATACAGCTGATATTTTTTTTTCTTTTGATTACGCAAAAATGACGTTTAGAGAGAAAAACTAATAACACGCAGCACAGATAAATATATTAAGATTTCAGTAAGTATACCCTTGCCCAGCGTTTCTCGGATGAATGATATGTAAAATTAAGAAAGCATAGCTATTTTCGTGGTGCCAACTTTGCTAGGTTTCGTCAGAGGCGTCTAGTTTTATTATGTACGAATTAGAAATAAATAACAACCTATTACACAACGAATGCTATGATATAAATTTGTGTTGTTCGTGTTGTCTAAACAAATATCCATTGGTGTCATCGCATTATGTTAAAATTCGCTTCATGAATATTTAAAATTAAGAATCTATCGAAAGTGAATACGTTAAGTCGTCCTTTGGTGATAACTTTGCAACTATGAATGTTTATACCTTTATCTTTATCTCTATCTTTCTCTATTGTTTAGTGGGGGGGGGCCCTTTTCTCTTCCCTCCAACCTCTCTCCCACAGAAGAGACGTTGCGAGCCTGTCTTTGTTTTATCGTTATTTCCATGGCAGGTGCTCGTCTGAGCTCCAATCCCTCGTCCCCCCCTCGCCAATCTTTCACGAGAAATACCCGTCTGGCTAATTCTACTGTCAATAATTTTCCCCACTATCTATCTGTGCTTAAATCCAAACGAAGATTCCATGAGCAAAGCTTCTTTCTTAGAACTGCACGCCAGTGGAACTCTCTGTCGCGTGCCTGTTTCCGACCTGACTACAACTTGGACATCTTCAAGTCCAACATAAACAAACTCCTAACAAACCGCCCCCTTAAGTAAGACACTCTATCAAAAACCCCAATACTAATGATTACTACAATACTATCTCATTGATTACTGTACGCAACAACCCCTTATCCCTGAGTGGCCTTCGGGCCTTGATAAGTAGCGACCCCCATGTAAAAAAAATGTGCCTCTCCCCCTCTCAATCTCTCTCTATCTCTCTCTCTCTCTATATATATATATATATATATATATATATATACACGTATACTATTATTAATTTTATTTATTAAATATTATTTAAAACATTTTTAATTAGAACATTTATTAATTATTTTTTGCGTAAAAAAAATTATCTGTGAACATGTATTTCTAGGTATCATCTCTTGTCAGCGTTGCTTAACTCTTACCAAGGATCGATCCTTGTTAAAATTTTATCCATGCAGACGACGGTTAATACCCGGAAATGCGTGTTCATTAATAACTTTTGTGTATGTAACAATATTTAATATATATTACAATAAAAAAAAAAATTCAATATTTAATAAAAAGGTTGGTAATAACAAAATAAATACGCCCCCAAAAAAAAACGGCGACGCAAAGAAATAAAGGGCAGATAACTCCTTTAATGCTGAGATAAGTGAAAAAATTAGATACAACAGAATCGTTAATAAATTTGAAACACAACAGATCTATACACACGTGCACGCATATATATATATATATATATATATATATATATATATATATATATATACATATATATAATTATTCACTACAATAATTAAATACCTACAGACACTAGTGTTTCATCCTTTTGGGAATCTTCAGTGCTTGGTGTCACGATTAACATGATTATATATATCCAAAATGTGAGTTAATGTAATGCTGATGAAATACAATGGCTAACATCTCCCTTGGATAAAATCAGCTGTACTTTAACCAACAAATCAATCACCTTTTATGCCAACCATCTTTTTATTTCGCTATCTCATCCTATAATAAGTTTACTACTTTTTTAACGTTTCTGAACGTCTTTGTTATAATGTTATCTGATTTTTCCCAAAGTGCTATCGTCAAATATGAACAGGCAAAATTATAGAGGAATTAAACAGAAATCTGATGGGACATAAAAGGCTGTTTAAACAGTTACATTCAGTTTAGCTTAAATTTGAGGTTTTTCAAATGAAAAAAATGACAAGTGCAGATTTTCTTTTTTGGTAGCACTGTATATATATATATATATATATATATATATATATATATATATATATATATATATATATATATATATATATATGTTTTCCATAAACACATACACACTCACATATATATACAAACACACACACACACATATATATATATATACAAATACACACACATATATAATACAAACGCACATACATTTACATCATATTATACAGGCGGCAAAAAGAAAGTCCGCACTTGTAATTTTGGTAAAAACTGGAAATTTAAGCTAAACTTACTGTAACTGTTTAAACAACCTATACCTTATTTAATTGGCCTTTCATTCTTCTATAATTTTATCTGCTCATATTTGACTTTTTATTGAAATATTCTAGTGTTCACGTCGATTGAAAAAATAATTTAAAATTTAGGAGGCAAAAAGAAAGTCCGCACCATAGAACATTGTTATTTTAATGTAATTTTAGGACATTAATGCAACAAAAATACAACAGGAACACAATGAATTAGTTATTTAGTAGCTTAGATCTTCTGCAATTTGAAAACCGGCAATTGTTAGGAAATTCTTGAACCAGACTGCAGCAATACTACGGAGAAAGGGCATCCCACTTTTCTTTAGTTTCTTTTCTTTCATTTTGGTCCAAAGTTCTTCCTAATTTGGAATTTTATTATTTCGTAGCTGTTGCTTGATGTAATGTCACACGTTTTTGATAGGATTGAGGTCTGGAGATTGTGCAGGCTAATCTAAGCATGGAATATCATGCTCTTCCAGGAATATCTTGACATTTCCAGTTGTGTTAATGGGAACATTATCCTGAACGAAGATGGAATTATCATCCAAATTCGGATCAAAGTAGGGTAGAAAATGCTCAGTCAACATATTAATGTACTTGGTCGAATTAATTCGATCTTTCAAGCGAACTATATGCCCTGGACCATTAGTACTAATAATGCCCCACACAAAAACAGGACCTTCCCCTTCTTGCAGCGTTGAAACTGAGCACCTAGGATTAAATTCTTTGCCTTTCCTCCGCCAGACGTACCATCATTACCTAGCCTAGTGAACTTGCTTTCATCGCTAAATAGCACTTTTGACCAGGATGAAGGATAATGATCTTCATTGGATCTGACGAAGTCCAGACGGCGCTTTCTGTTCTTAACAGAAATCATTGGCTTGCGTCTTGCAACATTTCCTCGCAAATTAAATTCCTTTAATCTGTTCTTGACAGTAGAAAGAGAGCACTTTTTAACAAGATTGCGCTGTTGTTGGATTTGGGGAGCCGTTTCAAATCTGTTTCTTAGGTTGCGTATCTTGATAGCAATGTCTTCCCTGTTAGAAGTAACTCTAGTACGACCAGATTTAGCAGCATCACAAACACAGCTGGTGTTTTGGTGATTTGCACAGTCTTTCGTACCGTTTTCTCATCACATTTTAAGCTGCGGCCGATCTCTCGATTGGCTAAACGAGAAAGATAGATATTAATTAGCTCTTGACGATCACTAAAAGAAAATCGTGGCATATGGACTAAATGTTACATTGTATAATCTGTAACAACAACAATTACTATTAAAGATGCTTTGTTGCCTTTTCATGGATATATTAAACTGAGTAAGGGGAGATAATTTAAGCTGGTTTAAGCGAATTTTTTGCTGCGGACTTCCTTTTTTCCTCCTCAGATTGAAGTTATTTTTTTTAATTGACGTTAACACCATAATATTTCAATTAAAAATCAAATATGAGCAGGTAAAATTATAGAGGAATGAAAGGTGAATCAAATGAGGTATTGGTTGTTTAAACAATTACATTAAATTTAGCTTATACACATACATACACACACACATATTAATTTATTCTTATTTCGACGAAGGCCAGAGGAATAGTTGGCCAAAACGTTGTGAATAAACAAAACCAATAAAAGATCAAAAACAACAACTAATACAGATGAGAATAATAGTCCGAAAAAAAAAAAAATAATATATAATGCTCATCTCAAAAATGAATTCCAATTAAGGAATAATACACACACACACACACACACACACACACACACACACACACATATATATATATATATATATATATATATATATATATATATATATATATATATATATATAGATCAGGTTTGTATACATATATTTCCATGGACGAATTGCTCAGTGATTGCTTGTTTCTATTAACGAGAACTTTAGATTAATTTTCCGTTTATAAGGAATTAGATAAAGGGATTTGTCTAGTTAAGATGTGTAAGTATATATGTGTATATTTGTTCATACAGTTGAATATGTGCCTTACATTGTGTGTAAGTTTATAGAAGTTGATTCTTCTGCCTAGGAGTGTTGACAGAGTGTAGTTGTGTCCTTTGTTATGAATAACGTTTTTCTGCTGACTCAGCGATACTTCGGCTCACAGAGGAGAATTTGCGTTTTGGTTACGGACATATTCGAAAAACAATCATACGATCTTAATTTTTCATTTATTTTTAATATTTTATTGATTTAATCCCATTTTATTTTAAAAGACGAAAGAAGAACAAAATGTCCTTGTGTTGGTTAATGGTAATTTCATTACTTTTAAAAAGGTTGGTGTTGTGGTGGCACCCACTCATTTACATATGTGGATAATATTATACATAAATAGCAAGACTAGGTTAGTCTGAGTGTGTGTTAACCAGAAGCCACCGAAAGCCGAGCCGAGAGCAGATACATTCTCCAGCCAAGACTC
Source organism: Euprymna scolopes (assembly GCF_053919585.1). Classification (NCBI taxonomy): domain Eukaryota; kingdom Metazoa; phylum Mollusca; class Cephalopoda; order Sepiida; family Sepiolidae; genus Euprymna; species Euprymna scolopes. The sequence continues at coordinate 8,463,417 of NC_136496.1, read as the reverse complement.
TCTTGCTTGACAACCATTATGTAAATATACTGTAAATATACTTTTCCTAATACACTTCTTATTGATCTACCTTTGTTTTGTTGAGTCTTCACTTGTATTGCCTTATACGTTATTTGGTTCAACCTGCAAACATAACAGTTGGCGACGAAGATAAACGTCAAACATAGCAGTTGCGTATAACGTGAACGGTGGTATGAGTGGACAGTCGTCCAGAGTAAAATGATCCATGTCTATTAGAAAAATATAAATGTATGAAATACTGCGGCAGACAAAGGATAATCTACTACGTTTATTATCGTCTTTATTATTGTTATCATCGTGTATGGATGTTATAGAAGTATACCAACCCGTCGTTTAGCAGGTATTAGGGTTGGAACAGCTTAATATGTCAGCACAATGCATGGCGGCAATGATAGAGGACAAGTCTCCACCATCTTCTAATAAAAAACCTAGCCGTTTTATAGAGTGTGTTTACTCCTGCTGGTATTTGTTGGTGTTAAGTAAAGAGGAATTCGCACACAATCCACAGCACCGTGTCCGGGATTTTATGAGGTTTTCATAAATTACTTTATAATAGTTCTTTGTACTGGCAGGATTTCATAGTTTTAACCGCCACATCCCCATAGCATCAACGCCGAGGTATTTAAAACGAGGTCGGTTTGCCAAGAAGATTAAAAAGATTTTCAGTCGCACATCTATTAGAAAGATGTTCTTATCTTTATTCCCTGAATATGAGGTTCGGTACCTAAAACGCCCTTTCTTGACGGCCGTATAAAGAGACGATAAAATGGTGTTGCATCCCTTGTCTTTCTGTGACCATCTATCTGTTTATCGCTCACGTATGCATAATTCTGTTTGTTGCATATCTACGAAGATGCGTGCTACTAAATTAATATATGAACTCTAACATGCCCCATTAATTTGACAATCAGAGACAGTTTAATAACAAAACTGTTTTTTTTTATATTTAATGATTATTTTGCCTGCAGTTTTTTGTCGGACGTATCGAGCTAGAGTGAAAGTGAGATTGATGTTGATGAGCTAATAACATAACGATGTTGCGTCTTGTCCGTTTATCACCCTTAGTCGTCTTTGTTCGTCGAATCTCCTGCTTTTATAGACAAAGTCTTTCTTTGTTCCATTAGAGGTCAATATATGTGTACAAGTACTGGCGTGGCATTTTCTTTGTTTCATCACAGGTCAATATTTGTGCCAGAGTCCGACATGTTATTTTCATAGTATTTTGCTTACTTGGAATTTATGTGTGCACCAGCTCCAAGTTCTTTTATCCAACAATAACAGTAGATTCTGATGTTGACTTATTCTGCATGTTTAAATGAGAAATGTAGGTCTAGTTGCAACCCTATTACCGCTTACATGCTTGAATCTCCGATATGGATGAACTTGCCAGGGCCGGATTTGTAGATATCGATTTGATACGGGTCCGGATCTTGGAGTATGACTTTACCACAAGCACCGGTGAAAGCTTGACAAATACGCGGCGGATGGCGGCGATTAGGTTGATTTTGGTGTTGTGCCAATGGTCCTGTTGTTCGGTTGGAGCATGAGTTGTACAGCGGCGTATCTCGAATCTCGCTCGTTGAAGATTGTGTCACTTTCACACATGATAGAAGGCTCCTATCGCTCTTGCGATTTATACACGACTGGTAGATGGTCTACAACAACAACAAAAAAACGGTTTTCATCGAACAGAAATGGAATTATCTCCTCTTGTTAGGGCGAAAATTTTATCGTTCCACCTTTTACTAACCGCAAGTTTTATATGTTTTTAAATTTTTTTTTTAATACCTAGAAACATTTTTAGGGTTATGGATGGACTGATTAAATATATGGGTTATTAGAAACTTTTTTTTTTAGGGTTAGACTTAGAGTTGGACTGATTAAATTTATGCGTGATTAAAAACTAAATTTTTCCAATTCATAAAATATCGTCTGCTTTAATTTTTATTTGTTAAGCGCGTTTGTTATCACCTGATCATTGGTTGATCAGCGCTCATCATATTCTGGTAGTTTACGTCAGCTGCCAGTCGAGCCTGAGCTAATATAAATCCATTGCGCAAACTGTAAAAATACCTGTTTTCCTATCTAAAACGCTATCCCAATAATCTTGCACTATAGCACAGCCAGCTCTAATAAGGGCTTTGGAAGTTATGTAGCCTGTCGAATCATCCCAACAGCTCATTCGTGATTTATTCAAGAAACTGCTACATTCGGTTGTCTGATTACGTTTATCTGTTCGTAATATACCCTCAACTGATAGCTATGAAGGCCAAGCCTCAATTGAGGGTATTTAGATGGAAATAAAAATCAGAGAAAGCCAAGGAATAGTTAAAATAAAATGTTTTTGATTTGACATATTTCAACAGTTGGACATCCATCAATCAACTTGCTCTGGATCGGAAGGAAAGGCGAAAAATAAGTCATGTGGGTTCGCAATCCACAACAACTGGAAGATGCGACTCATAATGTTTGGTAATTCTAAAAATGCGTTTCGAGTAGCATTGTAATGTTTTTATACACCTTTAAAATAAAGGCGTCTCCTTATAATCATTAGTTGGTCTCATGTCGGTACTATTGATGTTTCCATTATCATTATGGTACCATCATCACGTCACGTGCTTTCTTTCTTCACACGAATAATGTTTCAGAAATTAATTTGTGCATTTCAAGTTTCCGCAGATGACTATAACCATCCAGGAGCAATTAGATATCTTTCGCTTTTCCAGGTCTGGCTAGAACCATCACAATTTCATAGCATAATATTATATGACTCGGTGCAGCGGTAACATAACACAATTATATGCATCGTTGCAGTACACGTCTAGAACGTACATTAAGTGTTTTAACAAAGAATCCCTTTCGTTCCTGAGCATGGGCTTAAGAAACATTGAGTAGTAAGGCTTTATTCGGGGGATGAAGGGAATGTGAAGTTGCTCTTCAGTAATCATTGCACCCACATCACACTTGCTCGGAGTTGAAACATTTGTTATGTTATCTTGTGCTACCAAATCTGATTGAGGATGCTGGGTTCCTGGTCAAAAATTTAAACAATCATTGATTTTATTTTTTATTCTTTCCGTTTGCCAAACTCAATAATATTCTAAAATGTACAAAAAATTTCTAACTTTCTTCTACAAAACAACCAAGCAAGCACCGTGACTAAAGATTTAAAGATATAACCAAAATTGAGAAATAGTATTTTTCAAAAATTATTCGGCTCCGTAGTAAATAACACGAAAAGGGTTGATATGCCGTTAAACAAAAAAAACAATAATAACACGAGAAGGGTTGATATGCCGTTAAACAAAAAAAAACCGATGAAGTAGTAAACTCATAAATTTATAAAACACTTCCACCTTCAGATTGTTTAAAGGTATCTCTGTACAGGGGTTTGTCAGAACAATCTGGCATGAGGATACTTTTTCCATAGAAGTAAACCCTGACTAAATATTCAAAATCACATAGTATTCGCAGCCCAAATAAGATCTCCTCACTGCGGCTACCCCACAGCTTTTCCGAGGAAGGTGCATCTTCTCCAAGTGATATTACCTCAAGTAATAGCACAAAGCTGGATACTCCACCAGACTAGATAAATTCTTGTCCTGGAATCCAGTAAGACCATGAGACCAACATGAAAGATATACTACAACGTATAAAAATGGTTAATTGGGGAGAGGAAAATTATGTTCTAAATTTCTTTACTCAGTGTTTGAGAGATAAAGAACTTTAATGGAACATTCAAATATCTATGTATCTCATATAGACTTCAAGTGTTAGCCCCAGGTCGCGGGCCCCTTGATTTCTGAGAACTTCGACTGAAGTAAAATAAAACAAAAAATTTAAAGACAAAGTAATTGCAAATGATTTATCGCGAAATATTTTCAAAGTCGACAATGATTACTTTATTTAATTAAGTATCAATAGTCCATGTGTAGTTAATAGATTTTTAAATTTTAGATAATTAATTAACTTCAAAACAAAATATGTGGGCATATCTGTTTATTGTCAAGTATTTTAATCTGTATATAAGTGCTATATAATCAATTATTAATACTGCAATATTTTAAGTTATGAATTTAATCTGTTTTTTCTATAATATCTTGTCCGTTACTTTTCCAGTTATAACAACTAGTCTTTTACTTTTCCATGTTTAAGCGTAACCATATTTTCATGCTCGCATTTTTCTATTGTAATCCATGATGTTTCCAGATTTCCAATAAAGTCACTTTCTTTTTTCCTTTTTTTCTTTGTTTAATTTCAGTCTTAGTTTTTGCGACCATAAACACATATGTAATAACAATGTACGACACTCGTCTGCTTTCAATAAAATCACCCCAATTATCTCCCTTTCGTGCTTGCGTTCATTATGTCTGCTTCACGAGTTACTTCTCTTTTCGCAACAGTAGTCGCTGAAGCGACGATGTTAATATGAAGAACAGTCATAATAAACATCGATTACCTCCCTATATATTTGAACACCAGAAAACTCATCATAAAATTGATTTTTTACGATATATAGGTGAGGAGCTGATCTTTAAACTGTAAAAATTGTTTGAAATTTGGTCGAAAAATGAATGAGCGGTGAAGTTTTAAAGCTGTACTAAATGACTAAAACTGCCACTTAACCATATATTCAAACACTACCGTGTTTTAATATATGGTTTTCTTCCTTTTTTAGATCCTTTTTTAGATCCTTTTTTAAGATATCATTCAAACACGGTAGTGTTTGAATGATATCTTAAAAAAGCAGTTCTAAATTACTAAAACTGCCACTTAACCATATATGCAAACACGGTAGTGTTTGAATGATATCTTAAAAAAAGATCTAAAAAACCGAATGAAACAAATACATGTACATGCGATTATTATGTGTTATATAAAGACTTCACTTTCTATAAGTAAAACAAAATACTCGAGCTGAGATTGAAATCAAAACCTAACGAAAGTGAGTCAATTACGATAACAATTAGGCCGGCTTGACACACTATTGAAAAAGTGTTTTCAAACGTACTTATTCTTAACATAAAAACATCTGTAATATGAATGACTCCTGCATGCCTCTTCGTGAAAGATAAAACAACAGATAAAAATCTAGTGCCCCCACGTGCCATTTTTCAATTATGACCCCTTAACAGCACTGTTTTTCTGGATGGAAACAGACTAATACCCTATCTAACAAACTTTAATTCATACAGAAACTGATACATGTGCACGCGAGTATTATGTTTTTTTTTAAGAATTCATTCGTAAGTGAAAAAAAAAAATTACTCAAGCTGAGACTGAAACCAAAACTAAAGATAGTAAATCAAGTACTATAATCATTAGGCCATCTTGGCATGATCTTTAAAAGTGTTTTTAAACTTACTTATTCTTAACATAAGGAACTGTCATGTGAACGATTCACGCATGCGGATTCGTAAAACAGTTGGCAAACCCATAAAAATCCAATTACCACATGTATTTTTCAGTTTTTAACCTTTATCAGTCCTGTATTCTGACTGAAAACCGACCAAAAAATTTGTCCACATGTTTGAATACCCCATATATCAAATATCATGCCTTTATAATAAAGATTCGTTGAGTATATTGGTTGAAAATTGTCTTCACACACATTCTCACTTTTATAGATAAATAGATACATATACACATAGAATGCATGCAACGTATGCGCTCGTATTCGCTCTGCCAAGTAAACGCAGATGAGACAAATATACGACGTTATTGAACATGTTATCAAAACAACATTCATCTATTAAAACTGCCTTTAAAAATAGGAGGCTTTACTTTTCTTAGGAAGCCTGTATGGCAAAGTGTACGCCGAACATCAATGTACAGCCATTGTTCATCATTGTCAAAAAAAAACATTGAGAATAGTAGTGAATACAAAGGGTCGCTCATTCTTATGGCTCCACTCCTGTCTTCGCAGCTCCTCAAAGTTATTAAAGAAATAATAGATACAAAGAGCAAGGCATATCTCTTCGTAGTAAATAAATACATTTTTTTCAAAAGGGTTGCTACATATCAACGCCAGGATGCCACTCGAAGATAAGTATTAATATGTGTATTGTAGCCATTGGGTTAGCTGCGTAATAATCGTTTGTGGGGGTAATTTGGTATAAGATTATAACGAGATTATTAACAATAAGAACATTTTAACCAAAGTATAATGGATAAATATTTCATTTGTTTGTGTTAAGGATCAGCTCGATAGATGTATCCATTTTCTTTCTGACATTCCCATGGATGTCTTCAAACTCATCTGACTCGTTAGTCTTGTGGTCTCATTCAATTTACGGTCATACACGGATTTGTAATACACCTTTCTTTGTAAGTAGCTTCTTTTTCCAAACTTAAATGCAACTGTCCAACTTTTAAAATACAGTAGAATTTGTATTTTTCTCTTTCTGCATGTCAAACTTTAACGTCGACCCAAGACTCGGAAACGTTCGTGACGCATGTGAAACCTATGATTTTTTACACAAAATAATCGTAAGAAAAATTGACAAAATATGAAAGGTCTAACTAAGCGGAAGCCTTCTATTATTTTAAACAAGATTTACGCTATATATATATATATATATATATATATATATATATATATATATATACATATATATATGAAATAATATAAAAAATAAACACGAAAGTATAATAGTTTATATCTTCTTTCTTCATTTTTTTATTAGTGAAATGCACGAATAGAAAATATTATGAAAACCAATTTCGACCGTAACTTCGACCATCTTCACTGTAATGAAGGAGATTTACATGCATGAAACAGAATATGGACAAAGAGAAAATAGGTTAACGTATAGCCAATATATATATATATATATGCATATATATATATATATATATATATATATATATATATATATATATGAGTGTGTGCGTGTGTGAGTAAGCATGTGTATATACACGCAGACATGTATATATATATATAGAGAGGGAGATCTGAAAAAAGGAACAAACAAAGTTATATGTCCACCAACGTTTCGTCCTTATTATATATATATAGTTTTCCAATAAATAAATATTAAAATATTTTACTGGTCTTTTATTTTCTTAAATTTTCCAGCCAGAAGAAGTCTTACAATAAAAACAAAACAGTGATGGACATCGTCGGAAAATTATTTCTATAATTGTCAACACACACACATACATACATACATACATACATACATACATATATATATATAAATATACACATATATATATATATATATATATATATATATATAGGAGCAAATAGTTAATAAAACATGTTAAAAAACACTTTGAAAAAGAGTTAAAAACTATTTCATCTGAAAAGGATACATTTAATAAGTGGATAGTCCTTAATCCGCGGAGTTTCGAAGAAATACTTACCTTCTCATCAGAAGGTAGGGATTAGCAAAATACGGGATCGGATTTTGCATACAAATGTACTCGATGAAACTATAAGTAAGTCAAAGATCTTACTTGATAGCAAAAAGTGAAGCAGCAGAAGTAATATGGTGAAGAAAAAAGGTGATTACACGTGAATGCATAGTTTGGTGAAAGAAAAATTATCCAATGACGGTAAAATCCAAAAATATAAATCCAAGAAAGTTAATTGAATTTTCATTTGCACAAGTAAAATCCAAGGAAATCACCTAATTGGAAGAAGATGGTCCATAATAATCCAAAAGGCCGAAATCCATGGAATAATTCACAAATATGTACAAGGAAAAGGGAAAATTACAATAATATTAATAAAAGAAAATAAGATATGCGTTTGACACGGCTGCCGACACAAAATGTAATTAAGAAAGATCAGTGAAGAAGACTAGAAAAAATCAGTGAAGAAGAGAAAAAAATTAAATAGTGATAGAATTAAATATAAAACTGAAAAGCAAATTTCAAAATAACCCAGACAAAATGATGTTAAAAGGCGCGAAAAATATAGGGCAAAAAATAGGTCAACTGAAATGTACAGGTTATTACTCAAGAAAAAGTCAGCAAGATTTGTTAATAGACACTAAATGGAAAAAAATAAATTAATAAATTAATACATAAATAAATAAAAAAATAAATAATAAATAATAAATATTTTTTTTAAATTTTAAGGAAAGAGGATGGCAGGTATCTGCAAATTCCGGATAAAGCAAGTAAGTGTGTCAGTAAATGCATATAGTAAAATATATGTAAATATACATACAGGAAATCAATGTGTAGGTAGATTGATATATTAGATAGATAAAAATATTTAAAGACTAAAACGGAAATTACAGATAATATATATATATATATATATATATATATATATATATATATATATATATATATATATATAAGGTTTGTAATAGTTTTTATCTCAATAAGATTTTTTTCGGATTTTATTATAGGATTTATCCTATTTAGGCTCAAAGAATGAATAATTTATTTTCTAAATTTTAGATATTATTACTCTAAGGCAGAACGGCCGATCAAGAAAATTCTCATTTCGGTTTCCAACTTTAAGCGGGAAATCACAGTTCTTTATAGAAGTTGTTTTGCTTTTTATAGTAAGATTTATCCACCGTCTTGCCGCAGTTTGAAATAAATTGTTTTGATAAAAAGAAATGATTTACTTCTCCCACGGGCAACGCTTAGTAGACATGGTAATTATAAAATACTCCTATTTCTGTTGGCCAATCCTTTTTTGTTTTGGGGGATTTTTTTTTTGTAATATAACATGATACATTTAAAAGAGATAGTCTAATATCATTGGAAATCTTCATTCGTTTGGTAAGTTATCAAATATTTCGCATTCCAATTTATCCAGCACATATTCACATTCTAAGGAATTATCTTTCGGAATAAAGGTTTTATTCTTTGGCATAAACATCTATTTAAATGAGTTAGTTTAAAATGTAGACATTTTAAATTTACTTTTACACTCCTATATTTTTTTAATATGAACAACAGTTTCGTTGAAATTTTCTAAATTGGACTATATAATGAAAGTGAACGTAAGGGTTAGGTTTAGTGTTATATTATTTTTATATGAACAACAATATGGACTATATAGTGAAAGTGCACGTTAAGGTTAGGGTTAGGGTCAGGGTTATATTATTTCAATATGAAATAGAATATGGACTATATAATGAAAGTGAACTTTAGGGTTAGGGTTATATTATTTTAATATGAACAACAATATGGACTACATAATGAAAGTAAACGTTTATGTTTTCGGCTCCCTTTAATAACTGGTAGATATAAAAAGCAAAGGAAAGAATAACGATGTCAGAAAATTTAAATTTTTAAGCACAAAGGAGATGCCTAATCTTAATAATAATAATAATAATAATAATAATAATAATAATAATAATAATAATAATAATAATAATAATAAAATAGAATAAAAACAAGCCCTAAGAAAATTAGAATATCTGGGCAAAGAAAGAAAGGCTTACCATTATAATATTTAATAATAATAATAAAAAAAATGTGAAGAAAGTAATAATTACATAAGAAATTTTAAATTATATGAGTAAATAAGGGAAGGCTTAAGCATAAAAATATCTGGTAATTTTTTAAAAAATTGAACAGAAGAAATAATCACCTAATAAATTTTAAATTTTATGAATAAATAAGGGAAGGCTTTAAATTAAAAATATCTTAAATAAAACAAAATGAAAGAAAGTACACTCATCAATCGTTCATGTAGCGGTTTCTTTTCCTACTTTTCCTTACTCGTTTTATCGATTGCCTCCCCTTTTTTCAGTCCTATTCGTTGTTTTTTGTTGTTTTTTTATTTTTTTGTTTTTGCTGCGGTAAGTTATGTATTATGTATTTTTCTAAATCTTTTCTTGCGTCATTTACACACTCATCATTATAAATTTTGGAATACAGTTGTTAGGCATAAAAGTGGGTAAGGAATGCTATATTTAGTTAAATAAATGTCCGATGTTAAAAAGAAAATTTAAAATTATATTATTGAATTATATGTTGCTTTTATCTTTTCTTAGGGTACTGCGAGCATATTCACCGTCCAGGAAATGAGGTTATACTTGTGCACTGTATCGATGGTTCAGACAGTAAGTATCAATATTTCTTGCTATTTACACGTGGCAACTTTGTTCAATTTGATATCTGTGTACAAGCCAAGTGTTCACCATAATTTCACGATAACCTGTTTAGAAACAGAATCAAACCTTAAAATGCTTCCATTTCAAACGTTTTTCGTATTGAAGAATGACATCTAATCAAGACTAAAAGACACTCGATTTTAAGGGTTAATGAGATTGTAATAATGGTTATTGGATAATGTACATCATATAATTTAACTTTTCTCAGTCCGTACAGTACGCTTTGAAAATTGCCCAATACAAATTTTGAACGCCAAACTGTTATTTAAAAAGATCAATTCGCAGAGTTTGGTTTAAAAAAGACCAATAGTGAAACCACGGACAAGAATATTACATTACCCACTATTTTGTGTATCCTCGTAAAGTAGATGGATTAATAAAGAAGACAGTGGAATTTCCAAGGGTCCCGCTGGTGTATTACTCACGGATCACTATTAATTAAGGCTGTTCGATATTAAGAATACGGGAATCGTCCACATTATGGTAAGAATTAGTATGCTTGAAGACACTTATAAAGATCGTGAAGAGCTGGTTTAATGGTGTATCGTACTTTACTTAATCTCTTTAGGTTTTGCTTCCAATCCCAGTTCGAGTGTTTTTTTGTTTTTTTTTTACTTACAAGAATTGAACTGTTTAGAAAAGAAAAACATAATACTAGCATGCACATGTCTCAGTTTGTTTCCGTTTTTTTTACTTTATTTATAAAGGACCTTAACGTTACGTTTAATACCGGGAAACGCCCAGTACATCTTTTAGTAATAAATATTATGTAAATATTGAAAATAATGATTAAATATCTGATTTCTCACAAGAAATACATACATGATATGCATTACTTGATAGTTGATTTAAAAATGTCTGAAGCTTATTCCATTTTATGTAAGGCTTTTGTAGAAAAGAAACCTCTCTGCGTTACGATTAGAGAAGATCATAATACAAACGTTTTACAACGTGAAACCGGATATAGGATATTAGTTGAGCATCTTGAATGTAAATCCCGATAGTATATATAAAATTAAGATATAACTAAAAAACTTTTATCGATTCAATATTACAGCGAGTTTGATTTGACATCTCGTTTTAGGACATATCAACGCTTTAGAAAAGTGGTCCCCGCTCTTTCTTATAAGGTGGTCCATTTTGGAATATGGAATCAGAAATGATCTTAATCTTTAAAACCTATTATATCTTCATCTATGTTTTGTACAACAAACTGCTATATTTTCCGATTATTGGAATATAGCTTATTTATTCATGAAGTATATATACATTCAGCGAATTTATGGTTATTTTTTTACATTTCTTGCTAAAAAAATTATAAAGTTTCTTCAATAATTAATGAATTGCAAATCAATGTAAAGTTTGTTTGTGAACTGATCTTAATGAGGCGGCTTGTATGGCAGTTTTCAGCCAGCAATAAATAATAAATGACACTCTATTTCCTCTACACACGCGAGAATACCTAAACTGTCATATAAGAATGCGACGATGCTGACGAGCAAATTTACTTTCGCACCTTTCTGTCATCTGTAACTTTTTTTTTATATTAAAAACGAAAATCTCACCTTCATATCAATATATTTTACTGCATTGTATAAATATATTTACAGTCGGCTCAAAATTAATCAACGACCCCGTGGCATTATTGTTGGGACCCACACGTTGGGAACCGTTGATTTAGAGATAATTTATACGTTTAGTTGCTATTACAGCAATGATTTATAGGATTGTGATAGCTTGTGCTTTTGCAAGTGCTATGAGATAAATTATTCTTAAGTGCTATTGCTATAAACTATATAGATTAAGACAGGTATGTGTAAACCCAGCGTAGCGTGACAAAAATAACAGATCACTCTGTCAAACCGAGGCTTTTTTGTAACAAACTGAACATATTGAATCGGGTAATGAAGAATATATGGTGGTCGGTTGGCTGGTTGTATGTAAAGGCCTATCAACATCTAAATGGTTATTGAAGGTGAAAACGGTTTGAAAACATATTTGATCTTCAAAATAATTTATAGAAATTTTTATTTAAGACAATATTTCCTCTTTGTCGTTTTGTTATATTTGCAGTAGTAAAATGTTGCCATTTTTTAAGCTAGATTATAAAAGTAAAGAATGTCCACTTTCTTTAAAAGTTATATTTTTAAGTGATAATGTTTCAATTACTTTAAAAGTTATATTTTTTAAATGATAATGTTTCAATTAATTAAAATGTTATTTTTTTTTAAATTATAATGACTTTAATTACTTTAAAAATTAGATTTTTTTAAAATGATAATGTTTCAATTACTTTAAAAGTTATATTTTTTAAATGATAATGTCTTTAATTATTTAAAAGTTAGATTTTTAAATGATAATGGCTTTAATTACTTTAAAAGTTATATTTGTTAAATGATAATGTTTCAATTAATTTAAATGTTATATTTTTAAATGATAATGTATTTAATTACTTTGAAAATTAGATTTTTTTAAGAAATGGATTTTAAAATAAAACATTGCTAGTGTTTTTAAAATTTTTATTTTAAATGTGTAATATGAATTTCTTGAAAAGTTCCATTTTAAAAATTAGTTGCCACGTTCTTGAAGGGATTTTAAGAAACTGTCATATAAGAATGCGACGTTGCTGACGAGCAAATTTACTTTCGCACATTTCTGCCATCTGCAACTTTTTTTTTACATTAAAAACGAAAATCTCAACTTCATATCAATATATTTTACTGCATTGTATCTTCAAAATAATTTATAGAAATTTTTATTTAAGACAATATTTCCTCTTTGTCGTTTTGTTATATTTGCAGTAGTAAAATGTTGCCATTTTTTAAAAGCTAGATTATAAAAGTAAAGAATTTCCACTTTCTTTAAAAGTTATATTATTAAATGATAATGTTTCAATTACTTTAAAAGTTATATTTTTAAATGATAATGTCTTTAATTATTTAAAAGTTAGATTTTTAAATGATAATGTCTTTAATTGTTTTAAAAGTTAGATTTTTTAAAATGATAGTGTTTCAATTAATTTAAATGTTATATTTTTTAAATGCCAATGTCTTTAATTACTTTAAAAGTTAGATTTTTTAAATGATAATGTTTCAATTACTTTAAAAGTTAGATTTTTTAAATGATAATGTCATTAATTATTTAAAAGTTAGATTTTTAAATGATAATGTCTTTAATTACTTTAAAAGTTATATTTTTAAAATGATAATGTTTCAATTAATTTAAATGTTATATTTTTTAAATGCCAATGTCTTTAATTACTTTAAAAATTAGATTTTTTAAGAAATGGATTTAAAAAAAAAATATTGCTAGTGTTTTTAAAAGTTTGATTTTAAATGTGTAATATCAATTTCTTGGAAAGTTTCATTTTAAAAGTAAGTTGCCACTTTCTTGAAGAGATTTTAAGAAATAAAATGTTGTCACTATCTTATATAGATTATTTTCAAATATAAAATTGTTTAAAGTCAGAAACCCAGTATATTATACAGGGAAGAAGGGATATCAGAAAATGCGTGAAAGATCACTATTTTCGTTTTATTTCTTTGACTTTGCAGAACATGATTAAGTTTTGCAAACCGATTAAAAGAAACAATGCACGATGCATGTGAGTCCGGAAAAATAATAGTTACCATTTCAGCATTACATTAAAATTGCAACATAAACCTTCATTTTATGTGTTACCTAATCTCAACAAAGATCTATCTATATAAAAGCCAAGTACGTCCAAGGATGGAATACTGTTGCCATATCTGGGCAGGAGCTGCTAAAAACAGACTATCCTGCCTTGACAGAGTACAAAATAGACTTTGTGGCTTAGTGGGGGATGCTCTTTTCTCTACCCTGCAACCTCTCTCCCACAGAAGAGACGTTGCAAGCCTATCCTTGTTTTATCGTTATTTCCATGGCAGGTGCTCGTCTGAACTCCAATCTCTGGTCCCCCCTCGCCAATCTTTCACGAAAAACACCCGTCTAGCTGAATCCACTGTGAAAATTTTTCCCCACTCTATATCTGTGCCTAAATCAAAACGCGGATTCCATGAACAAAGCTTCTTTCTTAGAACTGCACGCCTGTGGAACTCTGTTCCGTCTGCCTGCTTCCCACCGGACTACAACTTGGATGTCTTCAAGTCCAATGTTAACAAATTCCTAATGAACCGCCCCCTTAAGTAAACACTTCATCAAATCTCCACACTAACGTAATGTACTTGCAATAACCCTTATCCCTGAGTGGCTTCCGGGCCTTGATAAGTGGTGATCACTGTGTAAAAAAAAATGTATGTTTATGTTTTTAGATGTGCAATATTCAGTCAACACTTTTAAATTGAAAACACACACACTCACGCACATGCACACACATGAAACTGTTCTTCATCAAGATCAAAGTGTAGTATTTGTTCTTCAGATGCTGCACTTCATTTCATTGTTTTCTTTCGGTGGAGGAGAAATCCTTCACGACTGAGACAATTTTTATTTGTGTACCTTTTCTCCACGTTAAAAAACGACCCTGGTGTCTAACTCTGTCCCGTGGGGAAGCATAGTAAATAGGTACTATAATTTTTTCATTTGGTAATATATAAATGTTTGACTGTATTCTGTTTACATTTTTCTGATTAGGGTCTAATTACATGCGACCCCGGGTGGGATTGTAAATGATCCCGGGTGGGATTGTAAGCTGAGTATGTTATGTTAGGGTTCTTCTATAGATAAGGTAGCACTCATAAAATTCACAGCGTACAGCTTATTAGTCGCACCATCTTATGCAGGTTGTGTTTTACGGCAACACGTTATTCCAATAATCGGTCCCCTTATAAAGACATAAGATCAACTAAACCCCAGTTATCCGACTCCTTCTCTTCATCACTTGACAAATATTCACGATGTCAAAAATCTTGCAGGTCAGAACTAAAAAAAATGATACGAGAGGATTCCAGTGGCGTCACATCCTGTCTTTACGTAACGCTTTTCTTGTTTTAAGCGAGCTCAGTTTTCAAAATGGCGTCATCTTTGGCATAGAAGACGAGCGCTAAAAATATGAAGCTAGCATACTTGTGTCTTCCGTTAACAAAAAAAAACGCTGTCTTACTCGTTTTATCGTTTAGTTGAAGAATTTGGCATTCTGTCTGAGAAGAATTCTGGCTACGAACCTTCTCAAATGTTAGGCTTATCTGCTTTCAAAAAAGGAGTACCTTGTTCAGAAAAATCCAGGCTGATTTATCAAGTCACAGTTAAAAAGATTTAATTTCGGTTACTATTTATGCAGCGTTTTATATTTTGTTTAAATACACACGTAATAATCTATATAATACTAGCGGTGTGGGTGAGGGCTTTGCCCAGGCATAAAATCCGTTAAAATATGATATTTCAATTTGTCCACCTTTCGTATATTTATATAATTATCAAACTCAAATTACATTGTAACGGGTGATGTAACCCACTTTCCGGTTTACGACATCTGGTTGCGCATGCGCGCATAAACATTAACCCATAACACCGTAAACAAATACACACAAATCGCTTCTTTTGCAGATTTTGACCTGTGCACTGAAATATTGACGTTATTATTCCGAAATTATTATTTAACATGGAAAGAGTGGGACTGTTTTACAACTGTTCTTTATTACAAATATACTGTAGCTATTTTCTTATAACTAAACCAATTTAATCTGATGAAAAACATAAGAACAATTGTAGTAAAGCAAAGAATACTACTACTACTAATATGACTACTCCTACTACTCTCCATCCGTCCCTTTTCCTTCCTTCTTTTTTTTCTTTTTTTACATTTCTAGATACAAAATAGTTGTGTGAGAACGGTGAATTTGTTGATACATTTACTTATCTGTTTTAATATTAGTTGTATTTTATTTTATTTATTAAGGTTTTATTTTTTGCTTCAGGTTTTATTTTGTTTTATTTTATTTTTGATTTTAAGTTTCTATAACTTGGTTGAAGGATTCCAATATGGGGTTTTCATTCTTATATTTCTCATCAGTAGGTTCATGTGAGTTTTTGCTGCTAAATGACTTTTGTCGGCTTTCGATTCGTAGAAAAATCATGTTTAATTTTCGCTTTTTGAGATATTATTCCTAAAAATAAGTAACTTTACATTAATAGGGTGGATTTTATTTCATATTTAAGTGATCCGTCCGTGATTTTTCATTTTAATATACTTTCATAGAAATTTTTATGTTATGTAAAAAAAAAATATATTTTCTTTACGTCACGAGTGCAACGCTCATACATGAATTCCATAGCTAATACAACATACTGACCCAACGGGTCACGGGTAGTCTAGTATTACTATAGAGTCGTGATTTCAAAAGTAAAAAAAGGATTTGGGTTCCATCAGCTAGAATCGAAACCGAAAACAAAATTGGATCATTTAAAGCTGGTGATGTTACCCCTGTACTAACATGACTCGCATACGAGCTGATTAAATATAAGAAATAAACTAAGCTTATTTTTTTTACAAAATGTATAAGTATTTTCCCCCATTTTGACCCATTTTTGACATCTTAAATACTATTTTTACCGGCTAAAGACCCATAAAAGAACAGTCCATAGAAAAATTCAATCATTAGAAGTCCCTAGAACTGCTTTGCAATTTTTAGTTTCGGATGAAATAGAGTTCCACAATATGGAGATAAACAGACACATATACAGGCTTTTATATATCCTAGATTTGACTGTCTATCTGTCCATTTTACTATTCCTCTGAAACTGTGGGACCCATCTGGTTGACATTTTGTGTGTCCCTTATTGATGATAAGACGTAGCGAACTAAGTATTATAGTATCCATTTGATAAACAATTATACTGCAAAATCATGTTGACACACCGGATCCCGTTATCTCAGCGAAGTTAAGCAACATTTAGCCTGGTCATTATTAAAATGGTTGATCATATGGGAATTCCAAGTAATGTATATGCTGTCTGTTTATATTGGCATTGTTTCCGTCGTCTTTGATTTCTCCTTGCTATTGGACGAAGTAGTGCTGATTCTGGAGAGGTGAGGATGTCGATTGTGTAACCCTTGCATCACAATTATACGCGCAATCAAACTTACAGAGTGTGTGTATTGTCTTTGGATACTAAAGAAAGGCGTTTTCTTAGATTCACAGTTAGGTATTATGAGCACACATTTAATCATATTCAACAATTAATTCGAGATAAAGCATTTGATCTAATGGATTACACCTTTTGCTTGTTGTTTTAAACTGGTTACAAATCAAGAATGTACATATTATTAAAGTGTTTTGCAATATATGTGAAGTGTTTTTGCACCAAGCTGCACTCGTTAGACGCAAAAATCGTCTTTCTATACACTTACAATCACAAGAGGGAATCAAGTGTGATTGGAGCAATCCGTGGAACCAATCGAAGCCGTCCCCTAAATGTATGTCTAATATTCTATGATAACAATGCCTTCGTGTCGCCCTCGCCTCTAGTCAAATACTCAGCGAATGGCGGCAATCAGGTTTAGGGAGGTCATGGTGGTGATGTTCTCGACGTATAACCAAACGAAGTGGTCAAGCGAGTTCAGGTTGGGAGAAGAGAGAGGCAAGGGAATGAAAGGTACAAAGACATAGCACTACTTCTGAAGTCGAGTGTGAGTTTCTTTGGACTTTTAAGCCGGCGCTGAGTCCTACTGCCACACTATTCCAGTCAAATCAGTTAAATAAATGAAAAAAAAATGACTTCTTTAGGCACTTAGAAATAATATATCAAAGTCCCCATCTATCTACCTTGAGCTTCGTCCGCCATCTTGGGAAATGGCCGCCAAATTTCAATTTTTTTTTTTTTTTTTGCTTTTTGTGCGTAAACGGTTAATTTTATGAAAATGACTATTAAGTAAATTATTTTAGCTCATAAAATTCTTTACAAAAAGTGCTCTATGCATTTTTTTTCTACAAGTGATAGTTTAATTAATATAGCAATTTTTGTGAGTGCTCTATCTTATATTGATAGTCTTTTCCACACGACCCATGAGTTGGAGTATGTAGACGAGATTTTTTATCTTGTATCCTCTTGAGGCCTCATCCACAAAAAACTCTCTTCTCTGTCATATGTTTTATTTCTTGAAAAAGTGTGGTCGCCCTGATCTTGGCGATTTTCTTGGACGCTTCATTGTAGTAGAAGTAGATCGTAAAACACGTAATTCCTCTGTAATTATATCACTTGTATCTCTATAGCTAATATCATTTTGTTTCTCATCTTCTGGTGGATAGTGTGTTATTTGCCGGTTATCCTCAGCAGATTCTTCAAAATCTTCTGAGTAATTTTATCTATATCACATGTGGGGATCTCGAATTCATCCATTATTTCTTCCTCAGATTTAATAGTAGAGTTTGAGTAGGAAACCTTTCGACAACCGATACATAAAATGGAACATTTTAAGTCCCCTTTTCCACAGATACACATCCGTACACAATTCTTCGTGCACATGCGATATTAAGTGAAGTAATTTCTCAGGTGCGGGTGGAAAATCTGTGGTGACAGGAACCAAGCCATCGGTTTCTCTTTTCCATCTCTGAAGGTAATGGATTGATCTGCCAAAGTTGAATTCGGTGATACACATGAACAAAAATGTTGTTCTGACGCTGCTGTTGTGGGTCTTCCAAATCTTACTTGCTTTATACAACGTACTGTTGGTCTCGAAATGAATTAAGCCCTAAATCTTCTTCAGGACCTCCATATAAACGGATAAGTAACTTTTCCCTTGCATCAGTCACTGACTTCTGTGTTGATGTCATTTAATTGAATATCTCTGCATGCTTCCTTAATCCTTCTCTCTTTTGTTAAAATCTTAGTAGTTTATGCTTTCCTTACCCGAATAAAGAAGAAACAGTGTCACACTCACTTGCAGCATGAAGGTAAAGGATGTAATCTTCTAGTGAATCAAGGGAAGATTGTACATCACAGAAACTGTAATATCTTGCAGGTTCCTTTGCATGACCAAGATTCAGGGAAAGTAATATTTCTGTTTTCCGGTGTCAGTGCAGCTGCAAGTATAACATGGTCAACATCTTCTCCAACAACAACAATGGTGCTAACAAAAGTTAAACTTTCATGCATTGCTTCCTGTAGAATCAATAAATCTGCATCATTAGTTGTTTGTGTCACTGAGATACCATTTTCAAATAGTTATCTGGACAATTGGGTAAAAAATCTTGATTTGCTATGCTCAGTTGATAGTGATTTTTCTTGACTAACAGAAACCTTTAATAATATCCGTGCTTTAGATCTTCGTTGTCTCTCTGTATATTTTGTTTTAGATTCTGAATCACTGTATCCATCAAACACAATGACTGAATTTGTGTGGTAGTGTTGTACGATGTAAGAGATGTATGCATCATATACATCATCATAAGTTATTCCTTGAATGTGAGATGGTCATACAACACGATGAAGGAGAAAGCCGCCATCGGCAATAAAATCTGCATTATCTAGATTCTGAAACGTTGTGCTAATATCATTGAAACATTGCAGCCTTATTTGTTTTTTTTTTCTCGTGCCCTGTTCAGTGAATAATGCAGATGGTATTGGAGCTCATATTTAAAATAATCTTGCAGATCATCAGCACTGTATGTATTATTCTTTGAAGGAGAAGAGTTATATCAACAGCAACTAGATCGTCTCGAATTGTCACACTTGAGTTAATCGCTGCCAGTTCTTGCGCTTCGATTTTGCATCACTGAAATTTTGTCCAGTTATAGCCTTTATTATAATCGTATATCATATCTTTTGTAGCAATCATCCAAGTTGCAAGTTATATAATCTCAATATTATCTAATATGAGACAGAAACCATTGTGAAATCCTTTTGGGAAATATTCAGTATCTATTATAATCCTCGAAGGTCATACTTCAATGTGCTGCTCATTGTAAGAACTACTTAATCCACAAAACTCTTCAACTTTAGTGCACACTTCACATGAAGCTGACATATAAAGAATCCATCGGCTCAATACATTATCGGTTATCTCTCGCCCATGTGTCAACCTACGTAAGGTTTTCATGGTCCTTATTAGTGTTTGTTCTATAGTAAGATCTGACAATAGACCCGCCCAAATCTTGTTTCAACGCCTTATTGAAAAAAAAAAGAACTTTTTCTTTAAACCTGACAAAATCTTCATCAGGAATACGCTGATTTAAATCATGCTTATCTTGCAAGAATAGGTGACATGATTTTGCATAAGCTAAATGACCAACTGCATGAACGTAAGGTATAAACTCTTGAACACACAGCAGGTGTAATCCCCAATTTCCCAACCTTCCAACATTTTTTTTACACAGTGGTCACCACTTATCAAGGCCCGGAAGCCACTCAGGGATAAGGGTTATTGCAAGTACATTACGTTAGTGTGGAGATTTGATGAAGTGTTTACTTAAGGGGGTGGTTCATTAGGAATTTGGTAACGTTGGACTTGAACACGTCCAAGTTGTAGTCAGGTGGGAAGCAGGCAGACGGAACAGAGTTCCACAGGCGTGCAGTTCTAAGAAAGAAGCTTTGTTCATGGAATCCATATTTTGATTTAGGCACAGATAAAGAGTGGGGGAAAATTTTTCACAGTGGATTCGGCTAGACGGGTATTTTTCGTGAAAGCCTCTATGTAATGTAACATTAAAGTCACACCATCTGAAAATAATGTATCCAAAGCTTAATGTGTGCCTACTTCTTGCACGTGCCTGTTAAATTCCTTCAAAATGTTACTCATGATATGTGATTCCTTTGCAAATGTAAGAGTCGAATTAGGTTTTTTGTACTGCTGCAGCATCGTTTTAATCTAAAGTTTATCCTCATCGGACATTGTTACACCTTCTGAAAGAAGTTGGCCTAATGCAGCATGTGTTAAGAGATGTGCTCGAAATTCTCTAGCAAAGCTGTGCCCTGTCATATTTTTTCCTATACTTAGGTACATAAACTGTTTCCAACACTTCTTTTAATTCACCGGCCATAATGTATCTAATAGAACCCATAAATAACATTAAGATATGAAAGCCACTAAGTTGCAAGAAAACATTTAAAATCAAATGTTTTCAGTAAAAGATAATACCTCACTTGCCTTCCAATATAGTGACTTGTCGAAAATAACGCATGCCAAACACTAATTCGCCTTTTTTTCATGTGTATCACCAAATTCAACTGTGGCAGAGCCATCCATTACCTTCAGAGCAGTGGAGATGGAAAAGAGAACCCGATGGCTTGGTTCCTGTCAACACAGATTTACTATCCGCATCTTAGAAATGACTTCACAATATCGCACATGCACGAAGAATTGTGTACGAATGTGTATCTGTGTGAAAGGGGGCTTAAAATATTCCATTATATGTATCGGTTGTCGAGCGATGTCCTGTTCAAACTCTACTATTAAATCTGAGGAAGAGATAATGGATGAATTCGAGACCCCACATGTTATATAGATGACGATTACACAGAAGATTTTGAAGAATCTGCTGACGATAACCAGCAAATAACAGACACTCCATCAGAATATGTGATACGAAATGAAATTAGCTATGTAGATACAATGACATAATTACAGAGGAATTAAGTGTTTTCCCATCTACTTCGACTACAATGGAGCGTCGTATGAAATGAAGATGTCGCAATGTTTACACTAAGAAACGATAAAAGTTTCCTCAGAACTTTCAATTTCAATGCGTTTTAGGGCAGTTTTATTATGACTCGTAAAGGGTTTCACTGCTATAGATGAACGCAAAGAAATTTCTTTTGCAAACGGCATTTTTCTTAATCTTTCAATTATTTCAGGTTTGATCATTGAACATGCTGGTGTTACACATCCAATAATTCCCATGCAGTGAAATGTGTGAAATCCAACTATGGTGTGCACATCGAAATCTGCATTGTCAAAAACAAAATGCATGAAACCATCAGAAAAAAACTAGTAGGAGGAGTAGATTTAATGCAAGAAACTCCAAACAATTGGTCTTCATTATACCCGATTGAGAAACACAATTTATGAGTTTGGATCTAAATTTCCTATATACGTAAACTCTCCAAGTAGAATAAAAGAGACAAATGACTTTATGGTGCACGGCTTTTTCAGTTAATATGAAGAGAATCTGGAGAAGGATAATTGCAGGGGTCGTATACTTTTGACTTGATGCCCTCTTTTATAATAGCGGCTACAGTCCTAACAATTCTCAATCGCTCTTCTTTCTCACTTTGCAATCTTTCATTATACCATGAATTAGATGCCAATTTATCAGTTTTGCGAAAACATAATATTTGGTGTTTTATTGTGGAGAGTGTTTATGATTATATCACTTCCGTACTTTTCCTGTAATTTGTTTTTTCAGATAGCTAGCACTTACCTTGCACGATTAGTTCTGATGCATTACATCTAGCGATTCATGCAAAGTAAATTAATATTCATCACTGTCTTCCATGTGTCAACAAACTTTCTCGAGGCCAGTTACAATATCTTCATCATTATGCCGTTCACGTTTTCCTGGTGGGTTTACGTGCTGATTTTCTTATAGAAAAAAAACTTGGCTTTACGTTATCTATGGTATTTAGCTTCTTCTGCAACCAAACACTGGGCACCAACTGCAATCGCCGTTACTATTTTGCCGAAGCCATCATTACGATCATTAGTCTTATCCAATACTTTTTTTCCAACCTCTAAGGTCATTACACTACTAACTATCTGCCGGCTATGAAGAGGTTTTTAAGTTTCTGCTTTTTAACAGCACACTTCAAAACAAAATATACACTTTTTCTTGAACTCAAAATCAGTTTTTATAAATCTTAATTTCTGATTAATAGATGACCGTTTTACCTCTTGGTCAGTTGTGTTTTTTCTATTAGCAGCTGTAATATTATTTTCTCTTTTATAGTCTTTTCTGCATTTGACATGCACTTGAACATCTGATAAATTAACCCACTTTTGCCGGTTATCATCTCCTCTTTTCGTACTTGCTTCAACAAGCATCGACATGCCTTTCTTAACAGACATTTTCAACTTCTATTAATCGTTCTTCACAAAGTAAGCATAATTCATTTTGATCCGTAGTTCTTTCCATTTTGAATATATCATCACATTCTGAAATAAAAAAAAAATTAACCTTCTAGAAAAATACTATAAAGCTAAAACAAAAAAATACAGATGCCAGTGATATCGAACCTATAGGGAGTTAACAAAATTACATCAGCATCAGTACAGTATTGAATATGGTAAAATAAAATGTGAGTATCTTTAAAATTATCAGTCACCGAAAATATGCATAGAACATGTTTTAGAAAAACTTCAATTTTGAATGTAATTTGTTCAAACAGTTTTCTCGTAAGATCTACCGTTTTCACGGAAATGGCGAAAAACTTATATTTGGCGGCCATCTTCCAAGATGGCGGATGAAGCTCAAGGTGGGTCGACCGGGACTTTTGATATATTATTTCTAAAAGCCTAAAGAAGTTATGTGCAAATTTTCAGCTTGTTATATTTTTTTCATTTATTATTCCTAATTTGACAGGACTAAACCCAGGGTCTGTCAGAGGCAACTTGAAATCATCTGCGAACCATCTCACTCTTCTACACACCCAGGAACACTTTGTTGTTGACTTTGAATCAGACTTAGAAGATATAAGGTGACATTATTTAGCCCTCATTTCAAACCACACCAAAGACTATAATCGTGACCATAAACTTTGTTTAAATCACTCAGGGCACGCCTCTGCTATTCGTGCTGATCCAGCGATACATTTTGAGGGTAATGGCAACGGTACTGTTGTTATAACTCGCATCAGTAGAGAGCATGAGTTTTACAGCGGCGCATCTCCGATCTTGCAAACAGATAGATGTTCTGGAAGAAGAAGAAAAAAAGAAAACCGGTTTTCATTAAACAGAAATGGAATCATGCCGTCATTTCTAGTGCAAGAATTTTATCATTTCACCCTGTATACCCCAATCATCCGAACTAATGTTTATTATTTTACTTGTAGATAGCAAGTACCTATAGACGGGGAAGCGAAAATATCATTTTGTAAGACAGGATTATTGTCAAACAGCCTCGCTTTGAGTTTTACCTCCACAGCTTCACATATTTAGCATTAGGCTAAGCTAGAATTACTATTTCTACCGGATGTTTGCAACCGTTAGTCTTCTTTTGTCGATAAGATTACGGCAAATGCAATTAGCAGATACGACTAGCAGCTTGTAGTTGTTTGGCAACGCGGCCCGAAGCACAGGTACTTAGATGTAAGCGGTTAAAACCAGAAATTTGAAAGAATTATTTTTAATTTTATTGTAATTATATATATATATATATATATATATATATATATATATATATATATATATATATATATACGATTAAATGAGATGTTTCTTGGCGCTACCAAACGTCGTTAACTGACAACCATATAAGCTAATAGCGTTTTAGTAAACATTAATTGCAGTTCAAAATTGAAGGTTTTATGTTTCTTGATTATAATCTCATTACTTTATAGAAGAATTTTTCTAATATATCTATATAACAAAAGTATAAAAACGTATGTTTGTTCATAATCGATAATCTTAAACAACACTGAAGCGATTGGCTCGACAGTTTGCAATAGCGTTTTTATCAAATCCTAAGGTATTTTATATATTGAAAATTAAAAAAAACATTACAATATGGAAAATCCAACTCCTGAAATAGCAACAACAAAATTAAAATTAACCTCCGTCTAGAAGGATTCTTATACTGATCTAGAAAAAAATGTGAAACGTAGTTCACCCTCTGTTTCTTTCTTTCTCTGTCTCTCTTTATATCTCTCTCTTCTGATTTCTATATCTCTCTTCATCCATGTCTCCCTCTCTCTTTCTCTCTCTATCACCCGCTCTATCTCTGTTTGAGCCTCTTTCTCTCTCTCTCACCTCCTCTATATCTCTCTCCCGTTCTCTCTTTTCCTCTGTCACTCTCCCTCTCTGTTTCTAACTCTCCCTCCCCTCTCTCTGTCTTCATATCTCAATCTCTCTATCTCTCTATCTCCTTCTCTTTCTTTATTTCCCTCTCTCCTTGTAGTTTTCCATCTCAATCTCTCTCTTCCTCTCTATCTATCCATCTCTAGCTCCTCGTCCTATTTAAGGCTCCTAAAATAATTACAGTGAATAAGGTATTGCCAAAACATGAAACAGTCAGATTTTAGTTATCTAAGATAATTGCAGTGAATAAGGCATTCTCAAAACATGGATAAATTCTGTTTTAGTCACCTATATTACTGTGAGGAACAGAAGTTATTTGGAAATTACTGCTACTTTTAATAGCACCAGAAGGAACTGGTAAAACCTTTCTAATTAAATTGATTAAGCAGCCATTCGATGACAAAATGATAGCTTAAGCTCTTGCTGCGTGCAAAATCGCTGAGAACTTACTACCAAGTAGAAGAAATACTCATGAAATTACTTGGTCCATCCTTGCAAGATTTGCATGGCAACGTTAGACTATTTGGGAATGTAGTAATATTGTTTGAAGGAGACTTCAAACAAACGTTACCTGTAATTCTTTAATAAACACCAGCAGATGAAATAAATGCTTGCCTCAAATACCCTACTTTTCGTGTCATGTGAAAACATCAAACATTACTCAAAATATGCGTGTCCAGTTGCAGAATGCTCGATCCGCAGAGAAATCTTCGCATCACTCCTGGGAAATTGGGTACGGAAAAGATCCGAGTTAAAGGCGGATTTCGTTGACCTCTAACTTCTTTAATTTATTTATATCAAAAGAAAAGGCGGTAAAATGGTTTCCAGATATTAAAATAATTATAAGCATCTCACCTGTCTGAGTAAACGAGGTATTCTTGCATACAAAGACAATACAAAGTCGTCCATGAACTTAACGATATATAAACCAACCCAAGATTTGCAAAGGCACATGGGTGCAGTAAAATAATTAATGAACAAAATCATAGAAGTAACAATCTTAACATGACCTTTCACAGGTGAAGATATCTTTATTTAACACATTCCTATGATTCCATCGAATATGACATTTAACTTAAGGAAATTGTACTTTTCAATTCGATTGTCGTTTGCAATCATGTTTTCTGTTGTATATCATGAGCTGATACAAGTTTTTCAAAGCAATTTACAAACGATTGTTTCAAACAACTTTTATAATAAATATAAATGAGCATTTTATTATTTATATATATATATATATATGGGGATAGTTAAAAGATTTAGATAGATTCTATGAGAGAATACTTATTGGGATAATGCAAAGCACAACAAAGGAGTTGAGTGTTATAAGGAGGATAAAGAATTAAAGAACGGCATCCCTAATATTTCTGATAAAAAGCATTAGGTTTCGAAACACCTAGGTCTAAAAAGTGTACTTATCTTACACCCCTAATTGATGTAACATTTACATTGATTAAACGATTAAATCTATATACATTTATATATATTTTTATGTTGCCATTTTTTATTCTTCATCTACATTTTATATATGTATATATGTATGCATATATATATATATGTGTGTGTGTGTGTGTGTGTGTGTGAGTGCGTGTGTTTTTGTGTGCATAGAGTGCGTAGACGGTCGCGTTACATCTTGCTTTAGATAATTACTATTGTAGCGTCGCCGAAGAGTTGTGATGTAGCAAAACAGCCTATCTGAGGATGACTATATATATATATATATATATATATATATATATATATATATATATATATATATATATATATAACGTCTTGTATGTGTATAGGTTTAAATAAGTCTAAATGTGAACTATAATAGTAAAATATGAAAATGAAAATACCATCATTTTGTTAGACTTACAATATCGATTAAACATTTTCGATTTTCAGTGAATTTTATCCATAGTTTGTAGAAAACAATTAAGAAAAATCTCCTGAATTTCAATATTTATTAAGTGTCCTTAAGCTTAAACCTTACAGTTTAGACAGTTTTATAGAATCAAAATAATATGAACTATATGGAAAGAAGCTTTTCTCTTGAAAGTATTATATGCTTATAAGTTAAGAAGAGAAGGGAAGCCAGTGACAGTGGTTATTATACGTCAAGGTTTTGGTGTGACTGATTTACTAGTGAAAAAAGACATATATTAGATCCCAGTCGAACACTGGCCATGGGAATGAAGACAGAATAACTATTTTTAGAATTAATAAGTATTAGTCACCACAAATCCACATTTATTCTCCAAGTATTCTTGGAAACTAATGATCCGATTTGGCTGAAACTTTGTACGGGCCTTTGTTATAATAAGGTGCAACGAACAAAGTACTATGATATGCGTTCAATAAACAGTAAGAAATTATTAAAAATTAATAGATTGGTATTTAATGCAAAAATGATCAGAAATTCAACCATATTCAACGATTCTAAATTAACAGATTATACCATTTGCTCGTTTTTATCGGCCTAAAATGTCTAGTTTGTATTTATTCGAGCAAATCTTACGTAATAACACCGTGTTTTGTGTTTTAGTTTTTCAATTCGCAATCTAGATCTTGAGTAAGTCAAGGATAACTTTCTGACTTGGTTCGAATCTCCCGACAGGCAGGAATTATCACTTATTGCGCTTAGGAGAACGTAATTTCAAAATATAGTTGCAGAAAGAAAATACATCGCCATATATATTTCGAAGTCGGTTTGTTTTCTCTGAGCTTCACCTGTTACGCTGTGACAGCAATAACCTATCTTAGTATGTTCGCGGAACTTATACAGGTAGAAGCTTGCCTGAGGAGTTAGGTATCTTCTAGAGAATTAGACACATCCCAGCTTTTTATCAACCGACGTTGCGACCGCATTTGATGAAAGTCATCCACCATAACCGTGGTTTCCTTACAATCCATACTTTCTGTTTCATAAAACTGCTACATGTGACACTTTCATATGAGTTTCTTGTCAAATCTAAGCGAGCAATTCCGTGGGTCTGCCATTGTCCTCATCCAGCTCATTTGTTTTGACTTGTCATAGTTTCCTCTTCCTCTCGTTTGCCGATGGGGAATATAGACTAATACACCTGCATTAGTACTTATGTCGGTGTGCACGAACCTACACTGTGTGAATGTCACTGTTTTGTGAAGTTCTAGATAAACAGTCAACAAGGTGGGCACCTGTCAGCCTCCCACTGAAAGGTGTAATATAATATGTGTATGTATGTATGCATGAATGCATATATATATATATATATATATATATATATATATATATATATATATATATATATATATATATATATATGGCAAGGTTTCCTTCCTCTTATCCATTTACCTTTCTTGTACCAACATTAGTTACGCTTTCATGCATTTTTATTCTCAAAACATTTCAAGAAAAAAGTGTATATTTTGTTTTGAAGTGTGCTGTTAAAAAGCAGAAACTTAAAAACCTCTTCATAGTCGGCAGATACTTAGTAGTGTAATGACCTTAGAGTTTGGAAAAAATATTGGATAAGACTAATGATCGTAATTATGGCTTGGGCAAAATAGTAATCCATTTACCTTTCTTGTACCAACATTAGTTACGCTTTCATGCATTTTTATTCTCAAAACATTTATATGCAAATTAATATGTCGCAGAATGGATCTAGTAATCTTGTTAAATTTACTGATATATATCATTAATAGTTTATTTTTATAGGTTTATATATTAGAATAAATAGTAACCGTAATATTCTACATTTTCCTATTAGGGAAGTCGTATTATCCACTGGAGAACCATGTATTTAACAGCTGTATTTTTTTAATCTTCGAAACAGCTTCATGGTAAGCAGCTGCGGATCCCCGGGTGTTTTTTTACAAAATTTTAGTTTAGAGTTTCGTATTTCATTCTCATATAGTAAAATTCTCCTTTATAATTGAAGACTTTGAAGAAATCGGAACATGCAAGTGCAAAGTCTATTTCTATTTAAAAATTTTAGTAAATGCTTTTTTTCATCCTTATATAATTGAACTTTTTTTTTGTAATAATAAATTTTTAGTAGTTGGATTATGTAGGTGCTAAGTCTGCGATAGGTTAAATTCAGATTTTTTTTCCGGGAATTTTAACTGCATTCTTTATATTATTTTTTACTCAAAGCTTCTAAAGGCTTTATATATATATATATATATATATATATATATATATATATATATATATATATATACGTCTCTACACACAACACAAACAACCCAGAACAAGTCACACAGATAACAAAAAACCTTATCCTCCTCAATCAGAACGACAAACTAAACAACATACTTAAAACAACAAAAATAATAAAAAGCAAACGCTAACCCAAAAACTTAAAACACATCCTAACTTCCTCAAAACTCGTCCCACATACTACAAAAGGAGTTACAAAATGCAACAAACCACGATGTGGAGTATGTGACATAATAATAGAAGGAAACACATACACTTTCAAAAACCCAACACAAATATTCAAAATAAAAAAGGATCTAAACTGCACCTCCAGAAATGTAGTATATACACTAAGATGCACAACATGCAACAAATCCTACATAGGCGCCACCAAAATTTTCAGCAATAGAGTGGCCTTACATAAGAACAACATCAAAATTGCAGATAACAGACACGTCTATGTTTCAAAACACGTACACAGATGCAGTGGAAACAGCTTCAAAATAATGCCAATCCTCCAAACAGACAATTATTTTTATTTACTTACACAGGAAAAAAACTTCATCACCAGATTCACTCCTGAACTGAACAGAGCCTAATATCATCACAAAAAAAACATGAAATGCAAGGTACACTCGCATGTACACCCATACACATACACATATACACACCCACACATAAATCAGAACCGACACATTTAAACACACACACGTGCGCGCATACAACCACACACAGACATAACATCCCTATCTCTAATACAACACACTGAACAATACCAAACCTACTTAACCTCGAAACCAACAACACTAGGGAACACCTATAACCATAGTATAATATCTGTTCCAACACCTCGCTCCCTCCTCAGTCAGTGGAGGAGAACCCCCTCATAACTGAAACAACTATCATCCCTTCTATCATCCCCCTCCCATACCTATACCCCACACTAGGAACCGATCCTGTGTCTGGCCATACCCACATGGGGAGACAAATAAATAGAAACATTAAAAAATCTCCTATACATATTTTAAATACACCCCTCTTTCTAAACAAACATAATATAAGGAATACCCGAAAAGACTAAAACGAAAAATCAGAATAATAAAATCCAAGAATCCAAAAAATAAATATCAAAATAGAATGAAAGCACCCCTACCCTTATTTCAGAAGAGCTAGTCCCCCCTCTCCACACATACACATTAGTAACGACCTCACCTCGGACCACAGTCGCCTTCCTAAGGAAGCAAATAACCCCAAAATACTATAAAACAATATACACATTCCCAAACCAACAAAAGCAAACACACACACACACGCACACACACGCGCGCACACACACACGCATAAACGCACACACACACACACACACACACACACACACACACACACACCCTACCCAACCCTAAATGAAAAGAAAAAAACATTAGCAGAAAGAGATAGCCAGGTCAGAGGTCTCCCTCGACAAGCCCAATAAAAAGCAATAAAAGAGTAATAAAAATTGAGCATGCCAATGAATAATAAAAACTTACAAGCCTCCATCACTTGGAAAAAAACTTCAAATTAACTACGAAAATCGCCATTTTTACATCTCCAACACATTTGAAAATAATTTCTGACAAGGACGCATCACAGAACGTCTGAAACGCGCGTAAAAACGATTTCAATGACTTAAAAACATTATTACAATCATCCAAACATAATTCCCAATGAAAAACCAAGACACGGAATAATAAAATACTGTTAAAAATACACATTGTTGGTGACTACTCCCTTATTTAAATATATATGTATATATATATACATATATATATATATATATATATATATTTGTAGTCATCGACATATAGTCCTGTTTCGTTGGATTGCAACTCATCAGTGTTGCTAGACTATCACCTCTCCCAAGCCGAGGATTTAACCTAGAACCATCGAGTTGACGCTCAGCAGTTCTACCGATCGACCCACTGGAGCGGCACCCGTCATAAATTATGTCAAAAATAAATTAAAATAATGCTGACAAAATAGAAAAAAAAATTCTGGAGCACAAAAGTCGCTCGTTTTAATGAGACCATCCCGTCTTCAAAGCTCTTCATCTTTTTAGTTTAAAAAATATCATGATATTTACTTTTGAACCGATATTGCTCCGAGCGCAGCTTCACAGCTATCAGTCATCGCTGGCTAAAGTAGGAATTATGTAAAAATGTAAACTCTACAGCACATGAAGTCGTTCGTTTTGATGACACCACTGCTGTCTTCGTATCTCCTTAAGTTATTGAGGTAAAAACAAAGAGGAGGCCTTACTTTTGAAATTACCCTCATAGATGGTCAGTTGGGAATTCGGCGTGCTAGAAACAGTTCATGTCTTGATCAAGTTGCCCCACAATTTACCGAAGTTCAGCTGCCGTTGGTCTGATCACTTCTTAGATAAATGGCCCTTTAGAATATCATTTGAAGAGGTCACTAAAGAGACGGCATGAAACCTTTCGACGTAAAGAACTAAGAAAACCATATTTCAGGCCAAACCCTAGTGAAAAATTGGTGTTAAACTAATAGATTCTGAGAAATAGCCATTTCCCTCTCTTTTTCGAAAACGATACTCTTGAAAAGTGAATACTATGAAATAAAATTTTAAAAAATAAACGAAATACAAGATTGCCGAAAGTAAAGCCAAAGTCTACTTCCTACTCTCTTTAGATTGATTTAATAAAGGATCTCAACAGAAATATTAATGCTACGAAATGTAAAGGATGACAGACTAGCTTCATGCCACATGGATGGTTCAAGAATTTTATGTCTCTTGATTTTATAACACCTGGGATAACAACTGAACGTAAGAAACTTTCAAATTGAAAAGGTGATTTGACTTTTATTAAATGATCCAAAAAATATCTTTACATGCCATAAAACAAACGAAAATATTTTTACAGGGCTCGATTTTTGTACATTTACTTGAGATTTCATTCATTCGGTTAAAAACCTCCAAGTGACCTTCGGACACATAGATATCTAAACTTTAAACTTTTACACAGTTTAACGTATAAATGTAAGCTAGCGAATGCCTAGACGACATGGCTTAAGACGACTTGCATAGTTATTTTTTTTTTTAATTTAAAATATTTATCATCACTTTTTACCGGCTAAAAATCAAATCCACTTTGTTCAACAGGTCCAAATCCCCTTTATATAAACTTCGAAATATGTATTTTTGTAAGGATCGATCCTCATATATATATATATATATATATATATATATATATATATATATATATATATATATATATATATATATATATATATTCTTTCTCTCGTATTTCTTTTAAAAATCGTTCTTTCAAATAATAATAGCCATTTCTATAAGGTCTGATGAGGCTGCTAGATCTTAAATATGGTCCGGCAACCGAAACATATGTAACTGAATAGATAACACGGTAATAAAAGATAAAACGTATATATATATATATATATATATATATATATATTATATATATATATAATACCAGAAGTACTCGTCGTGGACTGGGGCAAACACAGCCTACAGAAAATTGACTGTGATTGATGAAAGTAGGATAGGCTATAAAAATGAGGGGGTTGTAAAGAGATAGGCTTTGATATTCAAAAAATTTACCCTAAGCAAAATATGATGAAAGTAAAGATAATTTTCGCGGAAATATATTTTTTATATACAAATTTGTGTGACCAACTAAATGATGTTTCTTTACAAAGAGAAAAATGCTATATATATATAATAATATAAATATACAAGAAATAAATCTTTCTATAGTCATTAAAAGTTACTTTCATGGTAGAAAAGTTCATTGGTTCGTATTTTTAAGTAGTTTGTAAAAAAATGTTTTGTTTTTTTTATTCACAAACTGGTTTAAAAAATCAGAATGGCAGCGACTTTGAAATGAAAAGCCCCGTTTTCAATTTGAAGGAGGGGCACCTGAGCATTCTTTGCTAACAATTTAAGAGAGTTCCGTCAGCGTAAGAAATATTTATAAACATATTGTAATGTTTTCGATTATTTTGTGCTTAAGGAATATTCGATTATGGCATGTGTAATTCATATAAAAACTCATTTAAGTAGTTATCGCCTAATATTTCGTTTTAATTTCGGTTCGCTGAAATTATTTCAAGTGAAGAACATTAAAAACTATTTTTTAAAAATACATGATCTGAACTTTTATTGACTATGGTAACATTTATTTCTTGTATATTTATTTTTTCGGGTAGTCGTTTGTTGGCTTTTCTGCTAAACACTTTTACTAAATAATATCGACGAAATATCGAAAAACAAAGAAACGAAAGCAGTTTTGAAAAATAATGAAGCTTTACTTACTTTAGCAAAATAATCCGATACAGCAAAATGGGATATTAAAAACGTAAATACGTAATTACTTTAGTTTTTTAACGCAAAAAATCGATATAAATATGAATAAGGAGAAAATGGATCCCTTTTAAAGCAGAACAGCTCTGTTTCAGTTTTACAGTATTGAACGGTGTAGTATTGCGCCGTCGGATTCAGGGTTGTACTATTGTAATGTAAAGAAACACGCAGAAATGTTTGTAATCAACTGAATTCCTTCTAGTACACTGACAAAAAAAGCTTGAACAGATATATAAATAAAAATAAAAAGGTTATGTAAATGTTTTTAAAAAGACACGTAATCACATGAGCAGGATGTTTTCCTTCTTTTGACACGATAACAAGTAACGTTCTTATTTTTTCATTATTTAAGTATTTACTTCAAAAAAGGTGTTGATAGCAACAAGAAGTGTATTTCATTTTATGTTACAATTGTTTCCATGCCAGATCGACAATTTCAAACAATATGGCCTTTGTCTGAAGAAATCCTGGTTTTTGTAAAAGTTTTCAAACGCCATAATGTTTGAAATTGTTGATCTTGTATGGAAATAATTGTAACGTAAAATGAAATACACCTCTTGTTGCTATCAACACCTTTTTTGAAGTCTTGATATATATATATATATATATATATATATATATATATACTAGACTACCCGTGACCCGTTGAGTCATTATGTTATATTAGCTATGGAATTAATGTATGAGCGTGACACTTGTGACGTAAAGAAAATTGTTTTTGTGACACAACGGAAACATTTCTATGAAAGTATATTAATAACGAAAAAAAATATGGATAGATTTCTATGAGTCGTTCTGTTTATAATTGTTAATTTTTGAAAAATAAAAATTACAGCCATTGAATTATAAGTAGTTTGCCATATTTATCGGTAAATCTGCACTTTCAAATTTTGATATATCGTTTTATTTAAACGCGAAAAAAAAACAATTGGGACGATGAAAACGTACACAGCAAAACAATACGTTGTAAAATGCTCTTATGGTTGTCAAAGGTTAAAGTAGATTTATTTGTAAGAAAATTGCGTTAAAATAACTTGAACGTAATACGGTAAAATGCAGAACGTATTAATTATTTAGATAATTTAAACGCGAAAAAAAAACAATTGGGACGCTGAAAACATACACAGTAAAATAATACGTTGTCAACGGGTAAATTTGATTTACTTGTAAGAAAATTGGGGCTGTATACTTGTAATACAGAATAGTTGCAAAACATCATCACCCCCCCCATATTAAATAATAATTTCTAAATAATAACGTTAATATTTCAGTGCGCATGTCAAATTCTGCAAACGTAGGGATTTGTGTTTATTTGTTTACGTTGTTATGGGTTTATGTTTATGTACACATGCAACCGGAAGTCGTAAACCGCATGTTGGGTTACAAAACTCATTACAAGGTCATTTAAATTTTATATATATATAAAGTCTAAAAGATCTTTGAGTAATGAAAATGTAAAAATAAAAATAAAGAATGCAATTTAAATTCGCGGAAAAAAGGAAACTAAACTTAACACGATGTTTATATATATATATATATATATATATATATATATATATATATATATATATATATACATAATATATATATTATGTATATATATACATTTATATATATATGTATATATACATATTATATATATATACATAATATATATTATATATATATATATATATATACATGTTGACCCAATGAAAACGGACCCCAACTCTAATTAGGCCCCGTTTCTTAGTGTTTTGTCCGAATGAAATGAAACTTTGGTCATACCTAGTTTATTATATTCCAAACATCACATCAAAACACTAGGGTCTTTGACCTTTTTTCTTCATTGACAATAAAATGCTCAGAAAAACAATTTAATTCCTCTGTTTCTTGGGGGTCACCCTGTATATGTATAGTATCTCTCTCTCTCTCTCTCTCTCTATATATATATATATATATATATATATATATATATATATATATATATATATATATATATTGTAAATGCAGTCGTATCTTGCTACCATGTGCAGACAGTTGTCATCATATTAGATATCATCAGGTAAGACAAATTAAGGTTCAAAACTAAAAAGGTTCCAGGCCTTTTCACATTTTGAGGAGAGAAAATTTGCGATGAGTGGTGATTGGCAACAATTAAAGTTCGTATAAGATATCTAATATGATTGAAACGGTTTGCACATTGTAGCAGGATATGACTGTATTTACATAAAAAAATATAACTTGATCGCTTCTTATTGAGCACTATGAACGGCCCTTGGTAAAATTCAGTTATAATCAGTTTTTGGATATCTTCCTACACGGAAAGATATATATATATATATATATATATATATATATATATATATATATATATATATATATATATATATATAATTAGAGATGGCGTAATAGTAAAATATAAAGGTAACTGCAGCTTTTCTTGCAAACTTTCGGATTCTCACCATGTCGTATTACATTTTAATTCCTTTTGGTGGATATAGTGTGCTATTTCTTCTGATCAGTTAAGGGCATAATAGATTCACTAATTGATATAATTATCAAGTGATTGATTTTGCGCTACGAAAAAGACACTGCCAAGAACTGTAAGGATCAGTTGATTTAAAGGAATAAAATATAAAATTATCAACATTTTTGAATATAAATTTTTGTCATTTATTCTATAATATATATATATGTATATACATATACATACATATATATATGTACATATATATATACAAACATGTATATATATAAAAACATACATATATATATATATATATATATATATAAATTAAATGAAGAAATTTAAAATATCATCGGATAGCAGCGATTTGACATTTATTTGTTTGTCTTTTTTTTTGCCTACAGATGTGGACGCCTCTACCAGATTGGCCCGGGAAGAACAGCTACTTCAGTTAGAAAAAGGATTCATCGATTGTATGTCAGCTTATGGGGTATGTATCGTTTGGTTATCGATCTCTTAACCAGATTATCTTTATTAGGTTGTGTTATGAGTAAATTTCTGCGCTCTCCGAATCTCAAATATTCCATGATTTTAAAAATGAATAATTTAAAAATGCCTTTCGTTTGGATATCTTTTACTTGTCAAATTTGGAGAAACTCACAATTTTTAACAGGAGAAGTAGTGGATGAAGTCATTATCAAGATCACCATTCACGTACATAGCATCATGTTGTTGGCAAAAGAGCTCCATTTCTGACGAGACACTAAACTGCGAATACGCCGATGGTTTAGCTTGTGACATTTTAAATGTGCATATCTAGTAGTGATTTGATGTATTTTGTCATTTAATTGAGCTATGTCAGTTTTTGACGTTTTGATTAATGTTAGGTTGATGCAGAAGTAATGTCGCCTATTTGACGTTCAACAAAAAAACAAAAAACCTAGATTCCATGAACAAAGCTTCTTTCTGAGAAGTGCACGCCTGTGGAATTCGCTGCCGTTTGCCGTTTTCCCACCTGACTACAACTTGGATGTCTTCAAGTCCAACAAAAACAAATTCCTCATTAATCGCCCCCTTAAGTAAGACATTTTATCAAGTCTCCAATACCAACTATTACTACGATACTATCCCATTGATCAGTGTACACATAATAATCCTTATCCCCAAGTGGCTTCCGAGCCTTAATAAGTGTAAACATTATTTTGCATCAGCCTAATATTTTAGTATATGGCAAGAAAGCTTGAAATGCTTGACGAGCTGTTCGTTCGAATCATAGTTTCATTAGATGACCAAAATATAGTATTTCGTTTTCAAGACTGACCTTGGCCAACTGACTTTGTCGATTCTTTACAGTAGCTTCCTTTGCAATTCATCAATGCTGTATTCTGATATTATCACAACATATATCCAGTCATTTGTGTCGGAATATCTAACTTTGAGAAGACTAATGTTTTTGATAGTATCTTGTTGAAAAATGAAGTCTGATAATGATTTGTTGTATTTGATCAATTGGCTGAGTCATCTATTCTTTGCTCCAGATTATTTCGTTTGATACGAACATTCTAAAAATCGGCGAAATTTTTGCCACATTATAAGATATGCGCATTAAGAATGTTGGATATTACATCGGCTGAAACGTTTAGAATATATTAATCAAGATGTAAATAATCAAAATAATCCGGACTATCAGTCTGCATCACAAAAAGTTTCCGAAACAAATACAATATAATTCTATGCACATAGAACTCATTCTTTATGGGAAATTCCTGAACGTTTCTAAAGTAACTTTTCTCGTACATAATTTATAATTTCAGCGGAACGTATTTTGTCTGAATCATTGTTTGAAATAAATGGGAATAAATCAGTATCTAAAACCGATAGTCGGGTATGTTTTTGCAAGTTTTAGTTCTCCTGAAATCGATCACTTGCTATTTTTAAAGACAAGGAATAAAAACATTACTCATGAACCCTAGCCTAGCTACTGGCGAGGCTCATAAAAATCTTTGATTTCTATTATCAACGTACAACATTTAGATCAAATATTCCAAAAAATGTCAACATCCGACATTAGAATCAGTTCAGTCTAGCTTACTGAGATTCAACAATTTATGGGAGTATTGGATTAAAAATGAGTAGTTATTAGGTTGTCGCAAAAACAATATCGTTCTCTTACATATATTATTCTATATCTGATTTCTGAATTAATCATTTATATATATATATGTATATATATATATATATATAGAGAGAGAGAGAGAGAGAAAGAGAGAGAGAGAGAGCCATGCTATATATCATTTTGAATCGTGTTATTCTCTGCCGTTCTCAATGTCGTCATTCATTGTAGGCTTTTCTACAATATTCAAATCCTCACGATTTTCTTGTTCCAGTTTATACTTGGCCTAAAGGCGTACGAGACAGCTCGGGATATATATGCTGCTTTTGGCCCAGGAACTACAACGGTGGTTCAAGAAATTTCGTAATGTTGACGAGTCTCGAAGATAAAGACGGTCGCAGCCGACCGGCTGCGGTTGATAACGAAAATTGGAAAGTACTAATATAAGCCAATCCTTTCAAAATCATATAGGATTTTTCTGTTGACCTCGAAGCCGACCACTCAACAGTTGTTCGCCATTGAAAGAAAACAGTGAAGACAAAAAATGTTGGCTAAATGGGTGTCGCATGAATTGAACGATAATGAAAAAAAAACGTCGCTTTGAGGTGTCATCTGGGCTTTTTCTGCGCAACAAAAACGACCGAATTATTCAGCAGACTGTTACGTGTGATGAGAAGCGGATCCTCTATGACAACTGGCGAGGTTCATCACGGTGGTTTGATGCCGGAGAAGCTCCACAACACTTCCTGAACGAATTGGGCTACGAAACTCTGCCTCATCCGCTATATTCACTGGACCTCTCGCCCATTAATTATCACTTTTTCAAGCATCTCGACAACTTCCTGCGTGAAAAATGCTTAAAAAGCCGATATGATGCCGAATCGGCGTTCAATGACTTTATCGCTTCCAACATCCGGGTTTCTATGCTAATGGGATAAATAAACTTGTTTTTCGTTGGACAAAAATGTGTTGATTCTAATGGTATGTATTCCGAGTAATAAAGTTAATTATGAATCGAGTTATTATCTTTTGAGGGTGAACATCAAAAAACGACAGTATTTTTGCACTAGCTTAACATCTTTAAAATACAATCAAGGTGACCGGAATTGATTCCTCTTCTAATAAAAATGCCATACTACTCACGCTAACAGTAAGAGTAATACTGCATATTTGATCTCCTATCTTTAAGCATACACCATCATGCACATCGCGGCTAAAAAAAAGCAACTCAATGAGTACCACCCTTCTCAAGGTAAAAAAATAAATAAATGAGAATAGGAGTTTCTTGGTTTTCGTAATATTCCGGGGCAACATTGAAAAACGGGTCTTGCTAGTTGATAACGAATTGCGATCGCACCTGTTAGGTGTAAATTTATCTCACTATTCCAATACTGCGTTGTATAATATTTTATGTGAAAGTTCGCCCGTCTGAAATTTGATATATCTTACAGCAAGACGTTTCTTTTTTTTGTTTTTTTCTATTACAAAGATGTTTCCGCCTCGTGTTGTATCGTTTTTATTTATAAGAGTTTCTTATGTTTATATTTTTATTATTTGGTATAAAAATTCTCCTGTTATATGGTGTAGTCTGTTTTTGGTGTTGGCACAGAATTTAACGAATAGTTTTACTCCAGTCTCTCTGCATATTCATTTCATTCATTCGTTTTTTTTTAACTGCTCCCACTTAACCTTTACCTTATCACCATCTCGCACTCTTTCAATCATTAATCACTCCCTGTGTATGTGCATGTGTGTGAGAAACATACTACTAGTACATGATCTCTTCCCCCACCCTCTCTCTCTCCCTCTCTCTTTCTCTCTTTCTCTTTATATATACCGTACTTTGGTATATATATATATATATATATATATATATATATATATATATATATATATATATATATATATACCGTACTTTGGAGTAATTGCGCCAACTAAAAACAAAATGTGTTGTAATATTTTGGAGATATTATGGGATATCATCCCGCACAGTCGGGAGGTTCTATTTATAAACGATGCTGCTAAGAAATTGATTCACGTTCTGCTACCAACCAATCAGAAACCAGAATTGCTCCATAAAAGTTAAACCTTTTCTGTAGCAACTTCGCATGTGTTTTCTTCGTGCCAACATGGGAAGAATCTTTTGCTCTGTGACTTCCAACTCACAGTCTACTGAGTACCAGTCATCTTTAGAACTTGTGTAGTACACCTAAAAATCGGAAACTGTTCGGAAACTTGTGTGTGTGTGTGTGTTGGGGACAGGATGGTCTGCTGCGTGATAGACGACCCCGTCCCCATGTGTGTAATGGTGAAGGAATTGAAAAGACAAAAAGGTCGCATAATGAGGACGAAAACATACCGTTATATATCATCGAAAGAAATGCAATTTATTCACATAAATATATATGAAGAAGCGATAGAAAGAATGAGAGTTCATTGAGAGATGAGTAACGTTACTTGCGATGGACTGGCTAGTCAGGAACGCGGTGGTGGCCCATGGCCCCACCGGAGCGGTGTTTGTTACATCTTGACTGCTTGAAAGTCCAGCGCAAAAGAGAAAGAAATATGGGGAACAGGAAGTGACTTAGCTAGATCGCTCTCCTGAGTTAAAGGGCGACAATCGAGTTAGACTGGGAATTTTCAACTCTCACATGCATATTGATGGATAGATAGAGAGTGGGCCACTTAAAAGCAACCCAACCTATCTAATCTTTATTTAACTAGTCTTTTTTTTTCAGATTAAGTGGATGACTTTAAAGTAGCCTAATCTCTCTAATCTTTCTCTTAACGATCAACTGACACCATAAGGCAAAATGCAATGATTTTTCCAACAAGATGATACTACATGCCACGCATCTCACAGATCAATGCCACGAGTTCATGATATATTTACGGAAGATAGAACAATAAGCAATGGTTTCTTGCCACCTTCATTGCCTGAACTTGTCATCATGTGACTTTTATCTTTGGGGGACTTTAAAACAAAAAAGTTAATGCAAATAATGCTCACCCTCTAGACCAACTGAAAAAGAACATTACCAACGCTATCAGGAAAATCACCAGAGAAGACGTACAGGTTGTATCTGCAAGCGTAGATTACTGTGCCCAGAAACACATAGACGTAAACGTCGAGTCCTTCCAGCATCTTTGTGTCACCCTATATATCTATAAAAGTGAAAGTGGCTGTCTGTCTGTGTATCTGTGTATCTATGTGTCTGTGTGTGTACATTTCCCTACGCAATTACTCTGCCAATTTTAAGTCTACAGACTCGAAATTTGATATACAGGGTACTGAGATTTGGAGAAACCGATGCGATTGGTTTTCGGCAAGAAATTTGGCAATTAAGGGGTAAAAGTTCAACGATTTGACTTTTGAGAAATCTACCAAATACCTCCGACAATTTTCGGTCTAAACACTTGAAATTTTAGATATAGGTTCCTCGGACATGGCTCTTACTTAATAACTAGATTTGAGCCCAAAGCAATACATTTTAAGGGTTCATGATAGGGGGCAAATTTTTTAAAAAATTACCACTTTCTTTTTTTGCTCAACATACATCTCCAAATACCCGGGCAACGCCGGACACCCATGCTAGTATATCTATACAAGTGAAAGTGTCTGTCTGTCTCTGTGTGTCTGTGTGTGTACATTTCCCTACGCAATAAATCTGTCAATTTTAGTCTACAGACTTGAAATTTGATATACAGGGTACTGAGATTTGGGGAAATCGATGTGATCGGTTTTCGGCCAGAAATTTGGCGGCTAAGAGAGTAAAAACTCAACGATTTCACCTTTGAGAACTCTACCAAACTCCTCCGACAATTTTGCGTCTAAACACTTGAAATGTTTGATATCGGTTCCTTGGACAGGGATCTAACTTAATAACTCGATTTGAGCCCAAAACAATAAATTTAAAGGGGTCATAATAGGGGTCAAATTAAAAAAAATTGACCTTTTTTTTTGGCTCAGCATACACCTCCAAACACCAGGCAACGTCGGGCACCCATGCTAGTATATATATATATATATATATATATATATATATATATATATATATATATATATATATATATATATATATATAAATGTTACTTTGTGGGTGGCTGAGTTGCTTCCTCATAGTTTCCAGAAAAGGCTGAGCTTATTATTTGCAAATTTCACACAAATGGAACTTTATATGTCTGGAAGTGTTTTTAAATATGTTTTGTGCAGAAATTCATTCGAAAAGTATCGAAAAAAAAAAAAACTCCGATCTTAAAAATAATTTTTCTTCTCTTATTGGTAAAACAGTAGAATATTTACAGGGGAATATTTTACAGTACACTGGCACATTGAAACACTTTTATAATTTCCCTCGGCCGGTGAAACGTAAAATATACCACTGTAAAAGTTCTTTTTATCTATATGAGAAGACTATTTTTAAGATCGTCAAGACCATATATCAGCTGACGTTATATTGTAAACGAACACCGACGGAAATTGATGAACGACAACATAATAATTACTTTTTTTAATCATTTGTTTATTTATTCATTTATTTATTTATTGCAAATTAGACCACAGGCCAAATTATCCCTCGTAATATATAATTATCGATAGAGAATTTATAATATAATAATAGATAAGCAATCTGCACACATTAAAATATGTTCAAGCATATTGTACGATCATGCAACGCTGGGCGGCTAGCGAGTATATATATATATATATATATATATATATATATATATATATATGGTGACTGCCACTTCTTTACAGAAGACGGCCAACCCTCACGATACGATGGCGTGTGAGTAAGTCCGCATATGATTCCACATAGCCCCACCCCCCGGCCTGCACAGTTTGCCGCATATTCTGCAGGATAACCTTGTTGGTGACCGCCCCCTCCCTCCCGTGCTCCCAGTTCATGTCCCGCATGCGTAGTTCCATGAATCTTGAGGCCTGCGTTTGACAGGCACACCCTGCCGCATATCCCGCACGAGTACGCGGGGTCGAGATCAAAGTCCTCTGTATCCTCTCGCTTTCGTAAGGCTCGCTTTATAGTGGCGTGCTCAACTCTCAAAACCTCAAAATTCTCACATCCCGCGTAGACGTAGCGCCTCCAACTTTCCCGGTCTTCATATATATATATATATATATATATATATATATATATATATATATATATATATATATATATATATATGTATATATATATTTATTTATATATATATATATATATGTGTGTGTGTGTATATCCTTGAAAGTTTTAACTTTCAAACTATTATATCATTTCTCTCTACCAATTTACTCGCCCTAATTCGGCGTTTAATAGTTTATAAATAATTTCATTTTGTAGCGATTGTTTGGTGGCCCTCGGGTAGAGGTTGGCCAAATGGAGCAAATGCTACCTTCGCAATAGGATTCGTATCTCAGGTATGCTAGGTAGAGATTGTAACCCACACTGATGACTGCGTAAGCATGCAACTCTTGTCTGTCTACGTAAAAATAAATACTTATTATGCAATTATGTATATAGTTTTGAAAGTGTGTTAACCCTGAATTTTTTTTTTAATTCCATATGTTTTAGCCCAACGGGATTTGTTTCAAAA
This sequence comes from Euprymna scolopes, assembly GCF_053919585.1. Lineage (NCBI taxonomy): Eukaryota > Metazoa > Mollusca > Cephalopoda > Sepiida > Sepiolidae > Euprymna > Euprymna scolopes. The sequence goes on along the minus strand of NC_136496.1, from coordinate 8,419,673 downwards.
GAAAATATACTTGTTTGTTTTTCTTACTTTAAAATGTTTAAGAGCTTAGAGGACGGGGATGTTACCATTAAAATAAATCATCTAATATGCTCCAGAATATATTTTTCTACGTATTCATACTATTCACAATGGACTTTTGCCAGGAATTCTATGGCGCATCTCTGCTTTTGACGCACGCCCATGGCCAGGTTGTTTTCTTCGAATCTCAAGCGGTATATGTGTGCAAAAGAGAAATGTAACTTTCAGATTACGAAAACATAAGTTTGACTTCATCATTCTAGACATGTATTGATCTAACCATATATAATTATGAGAACATCCGTCACAGAATGTGCAAAAATAATTTCTTAAACCGAACTCGGTACACCAACTTTGGATCACCTTTCAAATACTGACGCACTTCTCTACCTGTATACGATCCAAATACGCCCAAGGATGAAGTACTGTTGTCACGTCTTGGCAAGAGCTGCGAGAAAAAAATTATCCTGCCTTGAAAGAGTTCAACATAGACTTTTTAGCCAAGTGGATTCCCTGCAACCTCTTTCCCACAGAAGAGACGTTGCGAGCCTGTCTCTGTTTTTTCGTTATTTTCATGGCATGTACTCGTCTGAGCTCCAGTCTATGCCCTCCCCTCTTCTGACTTTCACGAAAAACACTGGTCCAATTAAAACTAGTAATAATAATTCCCGCCATTCTTTATTTATGACTAAACCTAAAGGTATATTCCATGAAAAAACTTTTTTTTTATCGGCACACCTGTGGAACTCTCATCCGTTTTCTACGTTCAAACTGACAACAATATGGTCGGCTTTAAGTCCAACCTGAACAAATTCTTGGTGAGCCGTCCCCTTAAGTAATCCAATTTACTAAATTTCTACAACTAATGATTACTATATTTTGCCGTTGACTATTGCACACTAATTAACTCTTATCCTCGAGTGGCTTTCGGGCCCTGATAAGTGGTGACCCCTTTAAAAAAAACATAATATCTAGATTCCTTATTCCAACTTTGTTCAAAGACCATTACATTCTTTAGATTCTAGAAAATATCTAAAATATAAAGTTTTTAACGAAATTGAAATTCAAGAAATCTTGCTTGATTATATGTTTATGACGACGGATCCAATTTTATGTAAGTCTTGCAAATTTGAACTTTCAACTGAAAAAAAAAAAACACTGTACCCATACTACAGCCATCTATGAATCTAATGAAATACGCCAATAAAATGAATTTGAGGAATATTTATTATTTATTACTTATGTAAATACCATTTGTTAAACTTTTATTAAAATATGAGGTATCTGAATTTTAGGGGTGTACGTACCCCTTTTCTCCTTTGCAAAAACAAAATAAAATGAAATATACCCATATTACGTACTCTTACGCCTAGCAGATATGTTCTAAATTGAAAACTATCCGTTTATAATTTACTAAATTGAAAACTATCCGTTTATAATTTACTAAATTGAAAACTATCCGTTTATAATTTACTAAATTGAAAACTATCCGTTTATAATTTACTAAATTGAAAACTATCCGTTTATAATTTACTAAATTGAAAACTATCCGTTTATAATTTACTAAATTGAAAACTATCCGTTTATAATTTACTAAATTGAAAACTATCCGTTTATAATTTACTAAATTGGAAACTATCCGTTTATAATTTACTAAATTGGAAACTATCCGTTTATAATTTACTAAATTGGAAACTATCCGTTTATAAACGTTACTTCTCTCTCTCTCCCTCTCTCTCTCTCTCTCTCTCTCTCCCTCTCTCTCGTATTACATATATGTATGTGTGTGTGTGTGTGTGCCTGCGTGTGTGTTAGCATAGTGTCTGTCTGCCTGTGTGAGGAACATTTTCAACCAAAATATTCTGTCAAGTTTTGGTCTACACATTTGAAACTTGATATATATGTGATTAGCACCCGTGGACAAAATGCGATTTAGTTTTACCTGGTAAAAAGAGCTGCCAAGAGGATAAATCTGAAAATAAACTGGCACGATGCAGCATTCTACGCATGCGCAAATATATATTTATAGGTTAACATACGTCATTTTCAAAGTTGTATATGCGTTTGAACGTTAATTGTAACGAATAATGCTGGACGGCTATATGATTTGGTTTCGATTCCAGCTGATCGCGCCCCAAGTCATATTTTTAAAAGCCTTTGCGATTTTTATATATATATTGGGTACAATATAATAATCAACCGAGAAATGACTTTAAAGTAATAATAACGATAGCTGCATAAATTAAAGGATATTTACGAGAGGTGGCATGCTAATAAGCATATTAACATACATGATTGTTTGTAAATGCAGATGTAGTCATTCCCAGGCAACCTTTTCGTCGATTATTTTTTTATTTACTTATCTTTTTTACATGGGGGATCACCACTTATCAAGGCGCGGAAGACACTCGAGGATAAGTGTTATTGTGTGTACAATAATCATTGGGATAATATCGTAGTAATTGTTGGTATTGGAGACTTGATAAAGTGTCATATTTAAGGGGCGATTAATAAGGAATTTGTTTATGCTGGACTTGAAGGCATCCAAGTTGCAGTTAGGTGGGAAACAGGTAAACGTCAAAGAATTCCATAGGCGTGCACTTCTAAGGAAAAAGCTTTGTTCATGAAATCTACGTTTTTTTTGTTTTGTTTTTTTGTTGAACGCCAAAAAAGCGACATTACTTCTGCATTAAACTAATATTAATAAAAACGTTTTGATTTAGGCACAGATAAAGAGAGGGGGAAATTACTGATAGTGGTTTTAGCTAGACGGGTGTTTATTGTGAAAGATTAGCGAGGGGGGACCAGAGATTGGAGCTCGGACGAGCACTTGCCATGGAAATAACGATAAAACAAAGACAGGGTTGCAACGTCTCTTCTGTGGGAGAGAGATTGCAGGGAAGAGAAAAGGGCACCCCCTCCCACTAAGCCACGAAGTCTATTTTGTACCTTGTCAAGGCAGGATAGGCTGTTGATAGAAGCTCCAGCCCAAATCTGGCAGCAGTACGCCATCTTTGGACGTACTTAGCTTTTGTACAGATAGAGAATTGCATCAGTAGTGAGATATCTTATTAGAACTAACCAGGGTGATTAGACGTAGTCAGTGTATCAAGTCACAAACGACCGGTCATAAGTAAATTAGAGATACAAACATCTATTGCGATGATAAAATCAGTGCTGGTAATTATCTCTTCTGTTCTTCTAATACCATTCTTCCAAGCGTTATCTCCTTATTTTTGGTGTGTAGGAAGTAGTTTTATACACGTTTCGTTGTCAGGGGAACATACTCCTACACATTACCTTTTGATTGGGTGCAAGGTTCGTTCTTCATGATGATATACTCCCAGGATTTACTCTGCTTATAATAGGGCGGGTGGTCATGAGAGCAACCTCTCCGACATTTCATTGTCCGTTTGTTGCTGATACATAGTAACTGTGCTATCTTTATAAAAACATCTTTCTGGGAATAACCTATTCGCTTGGATATGAGGAAGAAATATAATATGTATTTGTTTTGTGATACCATCCTTAGAGGTTCCCTCCTCTTTACTTTGGGAGAAAGTGTAGTATCTGTTTTGTGGCCATAGTGCCCTCAGCAATTAGCTTCACCTTTATTTTTCGGGAGAAAGCGCTATGTATAGGTATTTTTTTATTTATTTATCACCACATAAGCAAAATATGACACAAAGTCGGTTTTTATGTGGGGTGACAGGAGGAGGGGATGATTTATATAGGGTTTCCCCTACATAGACCAACAATCAATTGCCACAAGGGAAATGGTCACAAAGTGTAGCATCCGCAGGAACAGATACTACACTTTGATCTCAGCCAAAAGGCCGAATCATGTGGTATATGAGATGATACAAAGCTCCCAGGATTTATATTCTCGCTTGAATGTGAGGTGAAAATATTGTATATGTTTGCATTGTCATCATATCCTCTTTCATATAATTACTTTGCGGGACAGCGTATTAAATGTTCTTTGGTCATGATAACATCCTTTCAGGGATTGCATTCTTATTTGGGTTGGGGTAGTGTAGTATTTAGTATTTATCACCAGTATACAATCCTCTCAGATATTGTCCCCCTCCTATGGGATCGGCTGCGTGGTAAACGTTTGTTCGGCATATATACTAGTAAGGAATGCAGCAAGAAGGACCATGTTCTTCATAAGTTATATAAGAATCCATTTCGTGAGTTCTACGTTCCCTTCTGTTTTTAACTGTGTCAGCACTTCACCGAACAATTCCTCTTCATAAAATATTATCGGCAAGATTCCACAATTGAAATTCCGAAATGTTGGCACTGTTGCACGTACCTCGTTATACACGCCTCTTTTTTACCAGCGTTGAAAAACGAAAAAAAAGCAAAAAAAAAAAGAAAAAAAGAAAACATGCGTTACCATTTTACCATTCCAGCAATAACGAATTCCCACAGCGAATTCTTTGATTCTGATAGGCATCTTGCCAGAATGTGAAGTTTTACGGAACCTACTTTTCTACAGTTTCTTTGAGAATATCGCGCGCTCAGTTCGAAGCCATAACCCTTCACCAGATATTAACCTTGGGGAAATTAATCTTACTTTCTCGCAAATAATTCCATTCACTGAGAAGTCTGGATTGAGCAATTAGAAATTTTCTCTTTTCGAGGTAACTTTAAAGTTTTTGAACAAAAAACAAACTTCACACATTCTTGTTTTTTTTTTTTTTTTTTTCATAACCGTGTACTTTCGCCCAAGTGCGTTCTCACCTGTAAGCGATCAAGGGAACATATAAAAAAAATAAAATTATTTGTTTACATATAAAATGCCGTCAATAAGTTTCCAGATATTTTGTACAGGCATTTAAAATATTGATAGACTCTAGAAAATTCAACATGTTGTTGCTATACATTTTATGAGATAATTTACCAAATTTTATGATTTCAGGTACAAATGAACAGTTATAATAGAGATATGAGTACACCCTACTAAAGCCTGATTATCACAGATGGTAAATTTCAACTTTAGAAGAACGATATGTTTTAAACTTGGAAAATGCCACAGAAATATATGGAATTCTTCATACAGTTTTGTGGATATTTTACATGAATCAGTTTCTGAGTGACATAAGTGAGTCAACAAAAGCAGGGAGCCTGTGAGAGATGATGAGAAGTGTGAGAGGAGTAAGAGGGTCAGGAATCCAGAGTCGATTGGCCAAATAAAGAATTTCATAGGCAGGGATCGTCGTTGTATATAGAGACAATAAGTGTACGATTTGATGTCAGTTTGGGAACTGTACGCATAATCATTCATGAGGAACTGAAGATGCAGAAGATTTGCGTGAATCAACCAGTCCATAACTCCATTCTTTTCGCAGAGTATTGAACCAAGATGAGCATGAAAACAGGTCCTCAACCTCCAGAAAGTCCAACCCTTGTTCCTGTGACTTTTGGTTATTCCCTGCCTCGGAGGTTGTCATTATAAGACTATTAAAGACATGGAATAAGGTAACTGACACGCTCATAAAAGAGGACTTCCAAGGGGTTATCCAGAAGTTGTTGGGACGATATAACAAGTGCATTGACGTCGGAAGAGGTTACTTCGAGGGGACTAGAGTTTCACGTGTGTACAATCAATAAAAGTGAACATACGTAAAAAAAAAAAGTCTAGAAACATACGTAAAAAAAAAGTCTATAAGCATACGTAAAAAAAGTCTAGAAACTTATTGAAGGCACCTCGTCCGTTGTTTATACCTGCTGGTCGTTCTTATATAGTCGGGTTTTCGACGTTCATGAATGTTCTTGACATCTTCGTGGTTGGTAACAGCTTCATTTATTTATCGAACAATACTAGTCGTGTATAATAAAGTAATTGCTAAGTTTTACGAGATGTTACTACAAAGCAGCACTGTTCACTCATTAAGGGAGAGGTCACGTAAATTAGTTACTAAATTCGAACAATTGAATCCTTAACTAAACTATTAGAAATGCATTAACTGGTACACGTGCATATTTTAATGAGTTAATGTAAATACAGGCAAACGCATGTAAAATAAAGTAACGCCCTGCAAAATTTACTGAACCGTATTCATAAGCTTTTATAAATAGTCAACACTAAGAGGAAGACCCGACGTTGCCAGTGATCAAATCATGATTAACGAATATTTTTATTGTCACTGAAATTGGTGAAATCGCCCATTTTTCAATCAAATCGGTTGATTGCCTGCTTTAGTTGAGGACCCACCTCGGTGCATTTGAAGGAAGCTTCATATGCCTCAACGTAGTGACTACAATGTATTGGGATGAAGTCATTGCGAGAAGCATGTCAAAAGTCTTCCCAGTGCACGCGATGGGTAGCCAACTAGAGAAGGTAACCAAGCAATTTGATTAGAAATTTGGACGTTTTCACCGATTTCAATAACAATATGGGGGTTAAATTATTTGTTGATCCCCATTCAATCCCGGGCAACGTTGGGTCTCCCAGCTTATCACGTGTTATTTTTAAGCAGTATTTTGCTTTAAATTGTTTTAGTTCATCATTTTTTTATTTCAAATAATATTTTTTTAATCATATTTTTTTTCATTTTAATTCAGAATTATCCTTTTTGGGAAGTTTGATTTTCCTACCACTCTCTCTCTCTCTCGCTCTCTCTCTCTCTCACACACTCTCTCTCTCTCTACATCTATCTGTTTTTTGTCTGTATTTAGCCTCTTTTTGTATCAATTATGTCTCTGTCTCTGTCTGTCTGTCTCTCTCTCCCACCGCTGCCCGACGAAGAGAGAAGGTTTCTTATTTTACTGCACCGATTATTACATCACGTCTACCTGTCTATTTCTATGTGCATTTGTATATCTGTCCGTCTCTCTCTCTCTTTCTCTCTCACACTGAAATGGAAAGTGTTTTCCCCCCAAATTCTGAGAAATATTGTCAATTATCGCCGTCTGCTAACCTTAGATGACTTATGCTGTACACAATGCGAACTTGCTTGTCAACTGAATTTACTATTCGCATAACGAGAAAAATAATTATTTTCCTTTGATAGAGCGTTTCATTAATTTACTTGCGAGTTAATTTGTGTACGATAACCCAAATATTCATATTAGTTTGTTTTCTATCCAATAATATTGTCACGCATTGATATGAAACTAAACCGTTTATTTATTTTGTCTTTTACTTTGTGTCTTTAATAGGTTGATGCGACTATCAGGCAGATAAATGGTAAACCGGGCGAATCGATTTGCCGCGCTTCAGAGGAAGAATGTGCCACCGTCATCATCACCGGCACCCGTGGCCTTGGGAAACTGAAACGGACTTTCCTGGGCAGCGTCAGTGATTACATCGTGCACCACGCCACTGTACCCGTTCTCGTGTGCAAAGCACCTGAAGAAAAGGACAAAGACAAGGACGCCAACGGCGAGAAAGATCGAAGGTGGAGTCGAAAGAACAAATCAAAAAAAGGCCACCCTGATTGATTTCACTAACCCCCTCTCCTGTTTGATTTGATTGTTTGTGTGGGGGAAATTTTACTCGAAATATTTTTTTTTAGAAAATAACTAAATCATGGTAAATGTCGGCATTATCGCCATGAAGCCAGATGTGGAATAGGTAACGTAATGCGCATGCGCAAACCGGGTGTGCGTTGACAAAAATTTTCACTTTATTAATTCAACTCCTAACTATAACTTCGGTTTTGATTGCTGTGATAGTGATTTTATGGTTAAAGAAACGAACTGAAAACGTGGATGTGCTACGTTCAAATCCAATTCGTTCCACATACACTTTTTTCATTAAATCAACATTTCGCCTGTTGCCTACCCCATTGTAAATGTGAGGGTATTCATCCAGAACTTAGAGTCGGCATCTTCCGGCATATTTATGTAAGCAGCCGAAAAAGCTTACGCGAATACTGCCTGTGACGATAAAGTCAAAATACTGACAACAAAAATGTAATACAAAAAATAGTTACTCAAATTTTATGAAGAAAAGTATTTTTGCAAGAAAAATGTATAAAAAGATTTTTTAAGAAATATTCCTTTATACGAGGAAAAAATGGAATTTAAGTTTAAAGTATTTTTGTACAAGAAAAGTTGGATCAAGTTCTAGATAAGTTACTAAAACTTGAATCAAATAATTTTGAGGCGGTGTTATGTCACCCCAGTATTTAAGGTTAGCAGTTGAGTTAATAAAGTCCACATTTGAATTCTATATCTGGTTTTGCGGCAACAATATCGATTTTTACCTAAATTATTTTTTTAAAGTAATAATTGTAGTAATTAACAGGCAAAATAATAAGCATACTCTTTACACACAATCGTTTTTATGTTAAGTTAAACCAATAATCTTAACTTAATTCTGACTGCTAATATTATATTTTGACTACGTATGAGTCGATCTACACTGCGGCTCTTTTTTAGGTGTATTATTTTATGTACGGTCCCGGTACATTACGCATTTAGACATGATCAGTGGGATACGGCTATACTCACGTTGATCTGTAGAATCACCGAAGTTTAGTAACGTCGATCCTAGACAACTGTTAACGACTACAAGGTACATCACATCAATGAGGGCCTCTCTGCAAACAGATGCAATAATCTACATAATGTTAAACATTTGTCAACGTCTACAGCTGCAGAAAAGACCGAATATTTACATCCATACCCTTCCTCCGGGAATTTGTAGTTAATGTGTGAGACTACTCGTGGATTTTTATAATAAACTACCGGATTATTTGCGCTTTTTTGGATGACTTCTACGTCTTTAGACAGTGTGTTAGTTTATGATCTTGTTGATGAGAGAGAGAAGTCATATCGAACAATACAAGGTGACTATAGAGGTTGTTCCAGTATAGCGATATTAACCTCGACCAACAATTTCCGGTTTATAATGAGCAGGTGCATTGCCGTGGTGAAGAATTTCTATACTATAATAGCAATTATAGCATAGCAGTAGTACAGGATCCGAGATAGATAAAAACTAACTGTATGTCTGTCCTCCCATTGGTGTATATACAGACAAATGAGTAACAACGGCAATCCAAACTTACAACAGAACTCCTACTCTGAAAGTTGATAAATTTCTATCACCAACATTTTCTTTTTGCTCTCTCATAAAACTTGGTGATTTTGTTTACTTAAATCATTTGGTCTACGGTTAGTCAACTGTGTAAATCTGTTACAACTATAAACATATATTAATGTGACGAGACAATATAAATTGCATTGTATACATTGACAAGGCTGCTGCAAAGAAAGTGGGTTTCCTTTAATGTGCTAGAATACTATTCGCACTATCTTTACAAAGACACACCATCCGCCTATGGATAGAGAATTGTAGCATATCTAAGCTGATGCATCTACCATTGGTCTCCCTCTTTCTCTCATAGACACATCCCGCATTATCAACCAAGTTTCAACTCCTTTTCGGCAATATTGCATTCGCGTACTTTGTTTTGCAAGTACTTGAACTGTACTCGGACAAAATCGAAGCACTTGTATCTCCTCGATGTAAATACTTCCCTTTTACTCGATAAGCAGAAAAATCACATCTTTACAATATAGAGAGCGCTAAAATTCTTTAGAAATTCCTTCTATGCTTACTGCTTTATAGAATTTACTACGATGCTGTAATTTAAATGCAAAACCCAACCCACTTTCTTCAATTAATCTATATTATATTTCTCTATGTCTATTTCCCTGGTTCAATTTTACTCGGAAACTACTAGGCCAATCTGGCTGAAAAGTTGTATGAACTTTTTTACGATAAGGTGTAGCGAACTAAGTGTTATCATATCTGTTTAATGCACCGGCGCAAAAATGAAATATTCATTTCAAACCAATTCTGGGTTGAAACATCTTTATCTTTATTTCAATTTTATTCATCATAAATCAAATAATTTTATGGAAATTAGACGATCACCCGTCCTAGTACAAGTAAAAAGAATTCCTAGAAGAGAAACCTTGCGCCGTTTTTATGACTCCTTCCTTCTGGTTTCCCTATTTCCCTGAATTTACTAAGATACAGACATTTAAATATAATTTGAACAGACATCTAGCTGCTCAATTCCTTCCTGTGTATCTAAATATATGATCTGTATTGGTTGTACCCAAGTGAAAATATGTCGTATGTGGTGTGAATATGAGCAGAATAGGGCTGTCTTTCATTCCGTCTTCTGGTCACGAACGAGAGACAATACCTACTATTCGCTTTTGAGCTGATAAATTTTAGTCTTTAATGCCATAATTGTATACCTAATTGAATCCAACTAGGCACCAACGTACAGAGAACACCAATAGTTAATGGTGATTGACAAGAAGGAATGGTACACCAAGATGAGAGCAGAAGTCAGATCGGCTGAAACGTAGTCAAAATATAATCAATAACAATAATAGTTCAAACAAAATCGATATAAAAAAAACTTATAAATGTTGGACATTTCAGCAATTGTGTTCTTCGATTATACATATTGGCAGTGATTCGTTTCCTGGCAAAGAAGTAGAATGTACAAAACGTGACAGAAAAGGAATTGCAACATTTAAATCGAAATTCAATTTACTGAATTATTTTTATTGCATACTACATTAAATAACTGAAAGGGTATTAATCTACATACAGTAATTAACGTGATTTAGTCGTTCGTTTAGTTAGTGAATGTATAGTTGTAGCAGGGAATAGATTGTTGTATTAGTGAACGGTGCTACAAACACACACACACATATATACATATATATATATGTGTGTGTGTGTATGTGTGTGGGTGTGTGTGTGTGTGTGTAGCTTGCCATGTGTACTGATCACTTTTGAAACAAACATAGAAAAAGTCAATTTCGGTATTTAGCTGGAATTATTTTTTGTTTTTAATATTTTGGGGTTTACATATGTAGTGAACAGTTTTGAAAAAAGATTAGTTTTAGTTCAACACATTTTATCTTCTTTCACACACACACAAACACACATATATATTATTTGTTTGGCATAAGCATATATATGTCGCTACAAATCCATGAGCATGTTCCGCTCAGCCAGTTACATGTAACTTGAAAACTATTCAGGCGATATTGCATATGCAAAAAGAAAATTCGTGTATATATATATGTGTGTGTGTGTGTGTGTGTGCGAATGGGTGCGGATGTGTGTTCATATATATATACATATATGTATATATATATATATGTATATATACATATATATATATATATATATATATATATATATAAAATAAAAATTTGAATTGGAAGATTTGGTTTCTGCCCTGATCTAATTTTGCAAAGGGTTTGATTAATTTACATGTAGTACACACACACACACACACACACACACACACACACACACATATATATATATATATATATATATATATGTGTGTGTATGTGTGTGCGTTTGCATATGTGTGTGTGTCTATGTGTGTTTTGTATATATTGATGCATATTGAAGAACACAATTCGATGAAATTGAACTCAACATGAATAGGAGTATTTTTAAATGTTCTATGTTTCATTGTTTCATTTAGTGCAATTTTACCTAAACAAGGAGAACATTCTTTCGTTGGCAATCGTCTCTTAACTTAAACTAGTCTGTAGAATCGCGAGAATTTGCGAGAGTTTGTTATGTTTATAAATGTACAGAAAGTACGAAATGGTTAGATATATTCAGACGTTCTGATCCTAAAAAGGAGAGAGGGGAAAGTAACAAGTAGGAAATATAAACGGGGAAGCAAAGGTAAGGATTTTAAATACCAAACAGATATTGTCTTCAATATTGGTCTCATATCTTATATAGAGGAGCTATAGTTGATTGATTTAAGAGTAGAAACAATAATCATACGTACGAGCATAATTTATGTGACGAGTTCCGTAAGAATGCTGACAACGTAATAAAGGTGTTCATGCTGATTCATATAGATTGACTTCTACTGGACGAAATAAAAAAAAATAATTGTACATTTTACACATGGCGAGAAAAGATGTAGATTAGCACGCAGTCGCCAATACTTAATAGTGAAACGTAAATATCAGTACATGTCAAACACAAAATGTAATAAATTAAATTTTAATACATAAAAAATAATGAATTCATTAATTAGTATATGTAAAGAAAGAAAACATAAATAATATATATATATATATATATATATATATGTGTGTGAACAAATGATTAATAAAACATGTTTAAAGACATCTTGAAAAAGAGTTAAAAACATATTTAATTTTAAAAAAGGAAGCACAAGATAAGTGGATAGTCCTTAATCCGCGGAGTTTCGAAGAAATACTCTCCTTCTCATCAGAGGGCAGAAATTAGCAAAATGCGGGATCGGATTTTGCATATAAAAGTATTTAATGAAACTACAAGTAAGTCACAGATCTTACTTGGTTAAAAAAGGGTGAGGTAAGGGGAATAGGAGGTAAAAGAAAAATGATAAAAAGATTTCACATGAATGGATAGTCCGGTGAAAAAACCAAGAACGGTAAAATCCATTTACCCTTCAAATTTACCCTTCACCGGACTATCCATTGATGTGAAATATTTTTATCATTTTTCTTTTACCTCCTATTCCCCTTACCTCGCCCTTTTTTTTAACCAAGTAAGATTTGTGACTTACTTGTAGTTTCATTAAATACTTTTATATGCAATGTCCGATCCCGCATTTTGCTAATTCCTGCCCTCTGATGAGAAGGAGAGTATTTCTTCGAAACTCCGCGGATTAAGGACTATCCACTTATCTTGTGCTTCCTTTTTTAAAATTAAATATGTTTTTAATTCTTTTTCAAGATGTCTTTGAACATGCTTTATTAATCATTTGTTGATATTATAAGCTCTATTTCCTTTTCGGTTTTATTGAGCTTTTACATCTGGTTGAGATTACTTTACTTATAAATATTAACTCTTTAATATTTATAATATATTTTAAGTTTACCATTTTGATTACCTTGGTAAACTTATTGTAAGTTTTATATATATATATATATATATATATATATATATATATATGTATATACATATATATATACATTATATATATATATGTATATATATATGTATATACATATATATATATATATATATATATATATTAATAGTAGTCACTCCAACCATCATCAAATATTTCTCTTTGATAATAACTTGTAGTGTTCTCTGGAGTCTGAGTTACAAATCTCCATAGATATCCAGTATTATCCAGCTCTTTCGATAAGCTTTGCAAAAGAATTTGTGTTATCGCAGAAGTCGCTTACCATTGATTTCTCATTGAGTTGGGTGCATAAATGTCCCCAACGTATCAATCCTCTGTCCGGTCTTCCTCTCCTCTTGTTTGGCTTGACGCCAGTTTATTGTGACACTTATACACACACATAATACGGGGTTAGTAGATTACTATTATTATTATTATTATTATTATTATTATTATTATTATTATTATTATTACATGCACCATTTAAAATGTGTTCGGAAGTGATTATTAGCGATTACTTTCTAGCCATAAAATCTAGTGTTTCCTGGGGCCTAATGAGAAGTTCCTGAAAGTTTCCAGTACACTGTGGCTCTAGATATCATTTCGAATCTCTTAGCTTAATATCAACAGCCGTTAACCACTGATAATTATTTGTCGATAACAACTCCGGAAGTTTATTGAAGTAGCTGTAGTAGTAGAAGTTGAACTACTATTAATTCTATCAGACGTAATATTGCTATTAGTATTAATATTATTATTAGTAGTATCAGTTTTATAAAACGTTGATCCTTCCCACAAAACATCCGTCCTACCAAGGGTGCTTTATGACAAATTTGGCTCACATAGATTAGAGCGTATAAGTAAATACACTTATAAATAAATACACATAAATACACGCATACGTCAAATAAATAATATACGCATACGCAATATAAATACACGCCTGCGCAAAATATAATATACACTAAAGGCAGCAGTAGCCAACTCAAAAGACACTTACTCTCGTTACGTTTTGTAGTCAAAATAAGTAAGAGATGATTGCCAACATGTGTTTTCCAAAGTCAACTTATATTCATTAAAACTAAAGTATTTAAAGTATATTTTCCCGGTAGATATAGGTTTACTAAAAAGACGCACATGGCAAGAGATGAATTTAAATGGGGTAAACTAAAAGGGGGAGAAAACAAAATCCCAGAGTGAATTTTGAATTTTCATGTTTTTTTTATGCCTGACCCTTGTGTTTCTGCCATGTGTCATTTTTGTTTAAAAAAAAAAAATGAACTGCTATTTTAGTTGTGTTTTCCCGTAATTAGATTTATAGATATGTTAGTTTTTTTTGTCTTTGTCTTCACACAGTGTCTTGTAAGTATCTCCCAACACTCACACATTCTATTCTAATTTTGAACGCTAATATTTATATTATAAAAAAGAGAGAACTCATAATTGAACATTGTTTCCTTTATATAAACAGTTGTATTATTTTTTATTGTATGTTATTTCAATGTCAATAAACGATGTATTCAAACATACCTTTCAGTTATTGTTAATATTCCAGTTTCATCGCAATTAATTATTAAACGATTATTGACATCAATAACTAACAACTAACGAATCATTTAACTATTTTCATATTAATCACCGAACTCTCATGGCGTCCATTTTTATGAACGGATTATTCGACACTAAAATAAAACCTTCTGTTTATACACAATGTATATATATATGTATATATATATATATATATATATATATATATACATACATATATATATATATATATATAGGCAAGGCTTGAAACGCGTTATAAAAATATTTTAAAATATGAAAAAATTATATAAGTCTGTAAAACATACAATTGTTGATGGCTACACTCTTTTAAATATACATGTTTTTTTCTGTCGTTGGAACTACACAACCATCATTATATATATATATATATATATATATATATATATATATATATATATATATAATTATTTAATATGATAATTAATGAATACTATATATGCATATGTATATATATATAATTATTTACTATAATAATTGTTATATATTATATGTATATATAATTATTTACTATAATAATTATTAAATATTATATTATATTATATATATATATATATATATATATATATATATATATATATATATATATATATTAGTGATGGGACAATTCCAAAACGTTTCCTGATTCCGATACAATAACCAATTTCGTACGGAATCCCCGATACCGATACGATTACCGATTACGATTTTTTTTAGAAATCTCTTTATATTTAACTATAAAGGTGCTATACTCTCCAGATTACCGTACAAACGCATATTAAATATGCATATAATTTTGTAAACATAAAAGCACGTTCCTGAGTAGGGGGTGACTTATATAGTTTGCTTTTGCACGTGGTTAAAACTGTTCATTGTTGTGTATTACTACCAGTAATGAAAGCTTTTGTTTTAAAATAAATATAAGAAATACATTTATCTAAAGAAATCTTTTTTGCAAAAAAAAAATGAAAAAAAAATAGAAACATTACAGCATTTGAATAAAGTTTGGTTTTCCAGAATAGGGGTTTTGTTTTCGAATCATCGTGTATATTCAATATACAATTATAAAACTATTAAATACATATATAATAACTTATAAGTAGGGAGCTACTTCTAGGGCACTATAGATGCTTTATTATTTTTTTACATTAGTTTAACAGTGTGATGTAGTATCCTTCTATTAGATGTTTAGTAATAGCAGAGTTACCTCCCCTGATACTATTTTTTTTTGCATCCGATCGTCTTTGGTATTTTTTGTTTGTATTTATTTTTTATGTGTTATTGTTTACATATATATTTTGTTTTAAATATCTATTTTATTATAGATTCCTTCACATAGAATATAAAATGCAAAATGTTCACTCATTTTTCAAATAAGGAATATAATGATAAACCGATGACAGACGAAGCTATAACGGATATGTCCATCAACATCGGTTGTCAGCATTGATAAATTGGGAAGACGTGCCACAAAAACATCCATTTCACATACAGAAGATACATCATTTTAAAACAGAATTCCTCCATTTTATTTAAATGCATTTTTGTCTTGATAAATTTGTTTGGATTCTCTTTCAATAGACAAGTTCATTTTTTTACTATTTTGAATGAAACGATTATATTTTTTTCACAATTTTCGATAAAATTGCGGATGTTGTTCATTTAACAACTACTCAGTATTTAAATATTAAGATTTTTGTCGGATTAACCTAAAAGGTCCATGTGATACGTGCATATAGTTTCGCAAATGTAAAAATTCTAGTTTTCCTATTAGTTGAAAACAAATACTTATCATTCATATCAGCAATGAAAGATCAAGTTTAAAAACATAATTATATTAATAAAAAAGAATCTTTTCAAGCATCGGAAATTTGCATATTTTCTTACAATTACGGAAATGATTTTATGATTAAAATTTGCATACGTCTCAAGTATGATAGGTTTCAATTGTGATTGAATAAAAAAAATAACGAAAATGTATTTCTTTAATGCTCATTTTTACATTCGATTAAAATTTGCACACGTTCCCTTGTCAAAAACTGATATTTATAACTGACATGTCATTACTAGCATCATAAAATAAATCAGCGAAACCCACCAAGATAAGGCTATTTCAATGGCCTTTAAGCTATCGGACTGTGGTATAAATTTTGAGCTTTCCTAAAATGTCCACTCACTTACGCATAACGTCCCATCTTTTGGAAGTGCTTAGTTTATAGCCAACTGCCTGTGTAACACCTAACAGGGAGGGCTGAGAGAAATGCTTATGCAATTTTTTAAAGAAGCAAGTGTGCTTCACTTCTGGGCCACTTACTTATTCTTCTCATGATGCAATTATGATATGACGGTGTTCGAAAAAAATAAACTGGACCAAACCTTTATGGCTACATACGAGATGCCTTCTATAAGTTTCAAGACATTTTTTGTACAGGCATTAAAACTTGTCGTAGACTCTTGGAAAATTCAGTAGGTTATTGTTATACATCTCATTAGATTATTGGCCTATTTTTATGATTTCAGGTTCAAATGAATAGCTACAGCAGGAACTGGAATACACTCTACTAAAGCCTGATTGTCACAGCTGGTAAATTTACAAAAATGCAATCTGGACATGAAGACACTTTAGAAGAACGATATGCAATGAAATTCTGTTTTAAACTTAGAAAAAATCTCACTGAAACGTATAGAATAGTTCAAGCTGGTATGAGACTATCTTGCATGAATCGGGTATTAGTTTTTGAGTGGCATAAGATATTCAAGGAAGGCAGGGAGTCTCAGAGGGATGATGAGAGGTGTGGGAAGTATAAGGAAGTCAGAACATAAGATTTGATTGGCCAAATAAAGAATTTCATAGATAAGTCCGTTGTATTTTTATGAAGACAATAAGTGCTCAGTGGGAACTGTACACACAATTATTCGCAAGGACGTGAAGATGAGAAAGATTTGCGCAAAGTTTATCCCAAATGTGCTCAGAGAAGATCAGGTAGAAAGAGGTTATCCTGATCAGAATGAACACCAAGACAGTCCTCATCATCCATAGAATCAGACCTTCCTCCTTGTAACCTTTGATAATTCTTTAATCTCAAGGAAAACCTTAGAGGCTGTTGTCATGAGACACTTGAAGAGATGAAAGAGGCTGTGCCAAGGTCATTAACACGCTCACAAAAGAGGACTTCAATGGAGCCTTACAGGAGGTGTTGGCACAGTATAACAAGTGAATTTCAGCCGAAGGAGATTACTTCGAAGTGGACTAGGGTTTCATGTGTTTACTATCAATAAAAGTGTCTATACAAAAAGCTCTAGAGACTTATTAATGCTAATAATAAATGTCTAAATTTTCACTTAGAAGGAAAATACAAATTAAAAATCTTCAGAAAAAAATAAATTAATGAACAACAAACAAGAATTCACAGCAAAATGTAGACAATAAAAATAAATAGTGGTTTGATGGAATAAGCGAAAATATCAAGAAATCATTATTGTGTACTTACTTCCAAGGTAGAATGACCGACCGTTCACCAAAATCCATGTAAATCAATTTTTTGATTTAATAAAATAAATTCAGTCGCCGAAATTGTGGAGATATTTTTGGCGCGTTTTACTCCTATTCAAATCTCTTCTTATTTATTTCACTCGCTAGGCGACGAGTTGTCACACTTGCTTTTTATAAAAATTCCTGTAATAATCGCGGTGTCCTTGTGCGACTAAAAACTTGAATTAGTCTCATAACAACTGAATGAATTTACTTCGATTTACGAATGGAACGTTGTGCATACATTATGTTGTCTTAAAATCATTTAAATACTCTAAGAAAACTTAAATCTAAACACTTATCCATTGACGTCTAATACCTATACAAATCCTTCTTTCACCGGTTTGAATAAATTAAATAAAACAGTCCACATTACCCACACCAAATCATAACAAATGTCGTACGAAATTCCGATCGGAGAAGAAGATTCAAGCGAGGAAGCCCGGACGTTCCTCATAGTTTTATAATTGCACACACACGGGCGCGCGCGGCAAAATCAAGTTGACACACCGGTTCTCGTTAGATCACCGACGTTAAGCAACGTTGAGCTTGGTCATTACTAAAATGGGTGGCCAGTTAGGGAATCCCAGCCGCTGTATGTAGTAGGGCGTCGACACCTTCCTATTGCAAAAAATAACATCGTAATCTCCCCTCACAGGGATATGCATGCGAGTGGGGACCGCGTGGTAATTTCATACTCCCTTGAAACTTCCTCCTTCGGAGGAAGCCGGTGAAACTCATGTAAGATTAGTGCTGACACACACACATATAGATAGATAGATAGATGGATAGATAGACAGATAGATAGATAAATAGATAGATAGATAAATATTTACATAAAAATTATGATATTCATACATCACTCTTAAAACGATGTCACTATCAATTTAATTCAGTTACTATCAATTTAATTATATACTAAATAGTAGAAACCTTAATGTTAATATATAGATATTCCATTTATTTATATTTCAACTTTGTATAATACGGCTTAAGATTGTACATAAAATTTAACGCAATGTTTAAGGCATTAACCCAACAAATCTAATCTGTTAAAACGAAGTAGAAAAGTTGAATGTAAAATTAATGATATAAATAAAAACGCATATTGATTTTTCCAGACGATTATTATGTTATTAATTTATTTTGTTCTCAATTTGTATTCTAGTGTTATTATATATATATATATATATATATATATATATATATGTGGGTATATATATATGTGTGTGTGTGTGTGTGTGCGTGTGTGTTACAAGATTACCGTGTAAATAATAACTACAGAAAACTGTAAACGAATGAAATAGGAATATAATCAATACTTCGACTCGAGCGGATTCATATTTTTATATCATACTAAACGTATTGATGAAAATGAATGGTTTCAGACTTTTTATGTGAATTTTAGAAGCACTCTCCAAAGCAATATATCGATTTAGTTTTGGGTCAATCGATTAATGTAAGTTGCTAAAACAGCAATGCATAATACTCATCGAATCAAAACAAAAAGGGAGCACGGGAATCTAGTCAAATATATACTGACATGTTCAACGAGACGAGCAAGTCTTTCATATATCGAAAATATCACAAAATTAGGTTGATCACTCACCAGTAAAAAATTCGGTAAAAAAAAAAAACAGAAATGTTTAATCTACTTTAGCATGCTATTTTAATAAATCAAATCCATGGATGTCAATTTTTTGTCATTTTATGTGCAATATTTCGAGATATGTTCTCTATATCAAGTAAAATTAATTACAATATATTTTTATTTTTTATGTTTTTGTTAATTGTACATGTTTATTAATACTAGATGTTATGTGTGTAACAATTACGGGTTTTAAAACATTATTATTTTCTTGTTTATATGTCATTAAACCGATTCTTAAACGATAGTAAAAAAGTTTTGGTTAAAATAGAAATAATAAAATGCTAAAATTGAAGTTATAGAAAGTCTTAAAACTTTTAATGTAATTATATTTTAGAAAAAACTTATAAATTCATATTCGGAAATAAAAAAAACAATAACACAGATGTTAAGTTGTCATATTTGCTAGATATTTCGTCGAAAGAACTCATTTTCAAGTATAAAGAAAGACTTTTGTCGTTTCTCGTTTTTTTATAGTGATCTGATATCGGCTTTTTTTTGTCGTTGTGTTATTTTGCCGATTCCATGTATAATAAGGTTATTTTTTTAGTTTCATCTGTTGTGGAAAAATTTATAAAAATTGGCATTATTCTAATTTGGAAAAAATTATACATTTGTATTTCATAATAACATACGAACACGCAGGGGTTACGTTATTATCACTGCATTTTCCAATATTTCGAGGTAAGATATCTTCATCAAGTAAGTTATAAGGATACTATTTTTGTCGTTTCTTCTTTTTTTTCATAACTATTTACAGTATTTACTTTTTGTAAGTAGTTAATTTACTATTGAAATATATTAATACTAATGTCTATACTGCATTTGATATACTTGAAGACTTATACTAGTGATATTTTGTCGATGTTTCTATACAATATATTAAACGAAATAGTAAGTTTCATTTATATATATATATATATAAATGAGATTACTTTTATTCGAAAAAGATTAGTTCATACAATTGGCGTTTGAAAAATATTTTCTTCTATTCATGTATTCCGCTTGAATGAATCAGAAAGGACTGCAAATTGCATTGATATGATGACTGGACTGCTGCATTAATGACCGAAAAGTTTCACCTCATTGTTGGAGATATTAGCATTGTGAGATTCTTAGAAAACAACTTCCGTTATATACGTGCGTCAGAAGCGGAGCTGCGTTAATACATTACAGGCAAAATGTGCATTGTGAAGAGTGGTGACTATGTAGTAAACGTATTTCATAAGCACAAAAGGTTGTTGTTTTTACGATATCACCCCGGTTTCGTAACTCCTTAACGTTTTTAGTAAAACTTATTTGTAATATGGGATGAAGCTAACAATTTAATAAACATTAAATTTAATATATAATTTAATTAAACATTGTGTGAATTTAATTTGAAAAAATGTCCACAAGAAATGCGAGTACCCACCACTATCTTCTACTGTCATAGAGAGTACTCACATTAAAACAAGTACAATTAGAACCTCCACTTGATGACATTGCGAAATGTGGTGACTATGTACTAAAAGAAACTCATAAACACAAAAGGTTGCTTGTTTTTACAATACTACCCCGCTTTCGTAACTCCTCAACGTTTTTAGTAAAAAGGATTCAAGGCTTCACATTTGGAACGACTCTCTTATAACAATGCATTGAGAATGGTGGTGACTATGTAGAAAAAAATATTGGGACGCACAAAAGGTCACTCGTTTTAATAGTTCCACTCACTTTTTCGTAGCTCTTTAACTTTTTGTGTAAAAAGAAAAGGAATTTTTACATTTGAAACGAACCTGGTATGACAAAGCGCGCTTCGCACGTTCATCACTCGCAAATATGCATTTAGAATGCTGGTAAGTATACAGAAAATAATGAAAGAGACTTTACTTTTTGAAATTCTCTCGGAATATACGTATGATAGCAAGGAAATCGGAAACACACTTAACATAAATGATTTAAACTCCTATTCTGCAGCACCAGATAATAAATGAAGATTGTTTAGAGATTTTATCGTCGTAGTTCCGTTTTAGTCCGGTGATGAGTCAGATACGTAAGTTGACTTTATGTTGTAAGCCATCGTGAATTTCATAAAAAGTTGTTTGTTTATTGATGATAACAAAATTAGAAAAATGATAAATGACGTCATCAAAAAATGTTCAGTTAATTATCAAAATTACTTTCATTATTTCCACCTTTTTTATGAACCAAAACCGTTTTCTTTTTAAATTTAGCCGAAAATGGTGCAACAATATCAAATTAAGCACTCATTAAAAATGTATTAGTTTGGACGTGTCCATCTTGTTCAATAACACTTGTCCATGAATTATATGATCATTTAATATTGTTTTCAAATTATTTAGCATGATGATTAATCAATTAAAACATATTTTAAAAAAACAAAATACGTTTATCATAAAACTAATTCATAAAAAATAATAACATTTATATTTCAACTAATTCTTCATCGATAAATCACGATTTTCAACAAAATTCATATCAATTAAATAATCGCAAGATATTGAATCATTTTTGACAAATTCTTCATAAATGCAATAACCACATTGGTGTTTATATCATGGCAAATTGGTTACAAATACTAAAGTTCTCTTGTACTAACTCATTCTTAATAAATATATAATATACACTATTATTTAAAAAAATTATCAATTAATGTTAAAGAATAAAATTTGATTTTTGTTTACGCACAAATGTAAAATAAGAATAAGTATTACATATAATATTTCATTATATATATATATATATATATATATATATATATATATATATATAAAATACTTGCTTACTTACTTGTTGTTTCATCAAATACTTTTGAATGCAAAATCCGATCCTGCATTTTGCTAATTCCTACCCTTTGATGAGAAGGAAAGTAATTCTTCGAAACTCCGCGGATTATAGATATCCATTTATCTAGTGTTTCTTTTTCAGATTAAATATGTTTAAATATACTTTGGAATGCAAAATCAAATCCCGCATTTAGCTAATTCCTATCCATTTATCTAGTGTTTCTTTTTCAGATTAAATATGTTTTTTAACTCATTTCAAAGTGTTTTTTAACATATTTTATTAACTGTTTGCTCATATATATATATATATATATATATATGTATATATAAAACTACTTCATTTACTCACATAAAATTAATATACGAAAGTATAGATTTATGCGTAAACTTTAAGTATTTAATTCAAACGTGCTTAATACGTAGGTAGAGCTAGTTAGTAATTTATAAAATTTAGTTAGTAATTTAAAAATGTGGAAGAATAATGCGTAATTGAAAACATCTCATCTAAACACTTGTTGATTAGTTAATTAGTAATTTTAATTATTCTCTATTATTCCACAGCTCAGTTATAAATGATGAATTAATGATTAATTGGTGAAAATATCTACTATCTTTATTCAGGCCTGTCCCGATTAAGAGAATCTGATTTTTTTTATTATATATATATATATATATATATATATATATATATATACATGCATGCGGATATATATATATACATGCATATATATATATATATACATGCATGCGGATATATATATACATGCATATATATATATATATATATGTTAAAGCATAAATCCCTTATTATATAGTCTAATTTTTTTCAAACAACGATTTTAATCGAATGTATAAAATTTTTATCCTTGTACCTCACGACGTATCTACTCCCGACACATTCATTTAGCAGCAAAGTCTGAGAACGTCACCATATCTAGATACCGCAGTCTTCAACACTCATAGCTACTTCACTCGAAAAGTTACCCTTTGGAATCCCAATGCGACTTCCTGTTCTCTTGGCTGTACATATATTCCGAAGTTTAATTGTAATGTAAACAGAGTCATCGCTTACTTTCGTCCAATGTAAACATGGTTATGAAATAAGCGTTGTTTGCAATGGGAAACAAGTAATAAAGCTAAATACATATTAGCTTGAGAATTTTCCAAAATGTTGTCACGGGTTTAAATTCATTTGCAGCGTTTCTCTGATTATTATCGTTCCAGTTTCCAGTTGTGTTTTCGCGTTTTTTGACTAAATTTCCTTTTTTCAATTTTCGTTTAATTATACGTAAGTATTTGTACAATATTTGATCGTCTCTGAACAGTAATCAACCAAATCAATGACCATATCTTTGCACATGGATTAAGAAACGCTTGTGAAACGATAAACATACTCGCCGAAAAATATAAAAATTGGATAAGATTTATGAATGTGGACTAACTTTTACTTTTCTCAGTGCTATGCAACTAATAAGTACACACAAACGTATATATATATATACATATATATATGTATATATGTGTGTGTATGTGTGTGTGCAATTTATAATAATTATATATATTTATAATAAACATATATATGTTTATAAATATATGATTTTCAAGTTTATATAGATGTATACATGTACATACATATATATGTATTTATACATACATAGATAGATTACACACACATATATATATATATATCTGTGTGTGTGTTTATATGAGAGATGTCACAAAAGTAATATCTCTCGTATAAACACACATACACACACACACACACATATATATATGTGTGTGTGTGTGTGTTTGTTGGTTTATACGAGAGATATACCAAAAGTAATGTCTCTTCTTCTTTAGGCTGCCTGAAATGGACCTGAATTGCAAATTGCATTGTTATGATGACTGAACTTACGCATTCATTTCATTTCTATCTTGGAGATATTGACGGCATAGAACTCTAAGAAAATTAATCCTGTCATAGACGCGTCTTAGATTCAGAGAAGCA